>NW_012107709.1:1219453-1242111 GCF_000951045.1 Mandrillus leucophaeus | reverse complement strand
AAGGCTTTGTTGTCTGGTCTAGTGAAGCGCCCAGCTCAGGAATGGAGGACAGGCTAGCTGTATGTATTCTCTTCTCAGATGCGTTAGCTGGGCAGTTTGCTCGACATCCTGTCCCTATCTCCTTTTTGTGTTGGTTGATTATAGTCTCATGCTACAGGAGACAACCTGGTACCATGGAATGAGAGCATCTGATTTGGAATCAGTGACACCCCAGTGCAAATCCTACCTCTGCTCCTTAGCAAGTACTTTTTCCAAGCCTTAGCAACTAAAACAGGGATAATTATACCTATCTCATAGGGTTGTGATATGGTTCAGATGAGATAATAACTATGAAAGCCCTTTACAAATTACAAAGGTGGTAGTTGTAGTTGAACTTGTAAGATGGAGTAACAGTAGTTGAAAATACTATACTTTCTATGCAACTTTTACTCTTGGTAAATTTCCTTCTATAGACAGGGTAGTGTGATTGTAAGTTTAGCATAAGTTTTCTTGACCTACAAAATTCCAGCTCTCTTCTAAGCCATGTTCCTAAATCACATCCCAATTTTCACCCTATCTATGATTCTATGAAGATTGGATTAACTGTCTGGTTAGTTGCCGTGTTTACTAGTCTGGTTATTTGCCTCTGCCTACTAGACTTCTTGTGGATGTTGATACACTGGAGGCCTTAAAGTGAACTTCCACTTTATCACACTATTTTGGTTGGGGGGTGGTGGGAGGAGCTACTTGTATTACATTTTTATAGCATTCCCAGGGAAATGGTACCTTGAGGGGAGTTTCTGATGGGGTGGAAGGTTAGGCAACCATTTCTCAAGATGCCTCCAGAAAAGTTGCAGTGTCAGCTCTGAGTGCAGCTCAGATGGAGATCTCCCACATAAAATATGGTAGACGCCTTAATGTGTCCCGCATTCTAGTGGGGCAGCTAGTTCTCTCAGTGTGTGCTCATAACACAGGTATCAAACAAGTCCGGGAAAGCCCAAGGACTGCATCCTGATAATATATAGATGAGATAATAAATGTTCTCTTTTATTTTTAAGATCTGAGGGAGGAATGTTTAAGGTAATCCACCTGAAAAAGGCTAAGGTACCCTGGAAAGCAATGTTGAGGTGAGTTGGTTGTCACCAAGTCTGTTGGTTCTGGGTACTTGAAAGTTGGAATGAAAGAAAACATGGGATTACTATTATAGAGAGACTTCAAAATGAGGAGGGTAGTTCCTCTGAAAGATAGAAATTTGTCATCCATTGAGCCAGAGTGATAACGGCAAGTTCAGAATAAAATTGATTATTTTTTCCACTTACAAAATAATCATATAGACCTTTTTAGATTGTTGCCTCAAACAAATTTTGAAGAAGCAAGTCAAATTCTACATAAACAAACCAAGGAAAGGTTGGCATTAGTGTGATCACATTTCCAAAATTGAAAATACTGTCATGCAAAGATAGGTGTAAAACTTTGTGCACAAGTTGTGAAATAATGTGCATCTCTACTTTGTCAAGTTTACTATAATTTTCAAAGTAGTTGAGGTGAATTAATTTTCATGGTGATTCCATTTCATATGGTAAACAGAAATACCTTTCATTCCTTCTTATGTTTAGTCTGAAATTAAGGGGGAACTCCAGGAATAGGCCCCCTGCATAATATGGGACAACATTGTGTTTTTCCGTTTTCCAAGAATAACAAAAGAGAAAGAATAAAGATAGTTTATGTAGTAGAGAATGACTTGTCCTTTATGTAATCTAAGGTTTTTATGTTATTAAATAGATTGAAGATTGAATAGCTTTTCAAATGCACATTCCCTGTCAGGTTGTATCTAAAATAGCATGGGATCTAATTCACCTTGATGAGTTAGTTCTTGACTCTGTATATCTTCTTCAGCAAGAAGGCATTTCTTGTCAACCTTCTTAAAACCAAGTGTACCCTTAAATCTGCTAGCACTGCATGATGGTTGCTAATGTTATTATTTTTATATGTGAACATCAAGTGTCAATAGTCTTTAATAAGGCTCAATGAAGCTATTTTGGTCATACTGTTAACACATCTTCCACTTTTAATACAGAATATCTGCATTATAAGCTGTATGAGTAAATTCAGTTTATTTTAAATTTGTTGATGTTTTGTACTAGCTGGGAACATTTAGGAACATTTATTCGTGTATTCCATCTCAGAATGTTCAAAGTGGTGTTGATAGTGACATGAGTGTTTGTGTGTGTGTTTGTTAACCTTTGAGCTTCAGCAGTGCGTACTGATAAGTTCTTAGGTTTAGACTGTTTGGCACCTTTGTATTTATAGATAGCCATTGTTCATGCTAATAATGTTGAGACCTTATAGCTAGCAGCTCTGACATTTTTATTTCTTCTCTTACTGTTCACTTGCCAAATCTGAAAAGCTGTTTGAAATGGTTTGGGGATCGGGGATCTTCTCTTTGCTCCTTTGCATCTACTCCCTGCCCCAGGAGGCTGATTTGTGTGGACTCAGCAGTGGGATCCTCCCTTGTGTTTCAGAAGGATTTGCCACTGAGAGCCTTGGCAGAGATTGGAGGGAGGGAGGAGGGGGGAATCAGGATATTTATTATTCTGTTTTTCTCCCTGTGGAGTGGTTTTACACTGGTGTCACTATACTACATTTGGAGTTTTATTCAGCTTTATTTTGATAATTCTTTACATTGCATTATAAGCATCAATTTCTAAATAGTTAAAATTTACGCTCAGAAATAGTCTTGTCTCATTGTAACTAGACAATTTATCATTATAGAAATGAGAAAATTTGAGGCTCACATAAGATGATAGACCTTACTTAAGAATATTACAACTTGACCCTAAGGGACATTCAATGCTTTTGACCATGGTCTTGAACAGAAAGTAAATTATTTTACTTTGAGGAGAGGTTGCTTTATATGCCTTGATCGGATGAATACTTTTAGTCAACAAAGTAAAACAAAATAAGAGATACTGTTTAAAAAAATTAATCTATTGGAAACAACCCAAATGCCCATCAGCTAATGAATGGATACATAAAATGCGGTAGCATATCCATCTAATGGAGTATTATTCAGTCATAAACAGGAATGAAGTACTGATACATCTACTACATGGATGAAACTTGAAAACATTGAGATAAGTGAAAGAAGTTAATCACAAAGGACCACATATTGTATGATTCCATTTGTATGAAACGTTTAGGTAAATCTTATAGAGACAGAAAGTAGATTAGTAGTTGCCTAAGGTTGGATGGTAGGGGATTGGGATTGGGGAAAGGGGTGAGTGGAGTGGGAGGTTATGGCTGTGAGGTGCAGGGTTTCTTTTTGGGTAAAGAAAACATTTTAAAATCGGTTGTGGTAATAGATGTACAGCTGTGAATATACTAAAAGCCATTGAATTATATACTTTAAATGAGTGAATTGTATATGTGAATTATCTAAATAAAGCTGTTAGTCAGTAACACTAGAAAATAAACAAAAAGCAAACAAAACCCAAAACACAGAAATCTGTATTTAATAATCTATATGAGCATGCAGATATTTACTTTCAGATTTTGTGAAGGTTTTTTTGTAAGTTGCTAATTACCAGGAAGTATATAAATCCCTGCAATCTATTCGTTAGTACATTTGTAGAGTTTGTTTTCCCCTGTACGTTACAAAGTTTTGTTTTTATAGGTTTGTTCGTGAGGAGAAAGACCCAAATAGAAAACTAAATTTCTATATGTTCTTATTTTAGGGCTTTTATTTTGAGTTTTACTTAAAATTTACTTTCAATTTTTATCTTTTGTGAGTTTTGCCAATTCTTTCACATTGGAGGAGTATATACATAAATGAGGCAAGAGTTGAGTCTAGTAAGTACTAAATGTGCTCGTTTTGTGGAGTTCAAATTGTGACAATAAACTTTTTTTTTTTTTTGTAATTTACAGATTAATTTTTTTCCATCTAATCCAGTGGTAAAACTTACCCTTTGTACAATTCAGATTCAGCTTGATTATAATAGAAATTATTATTCAAACAGTAGAGTAGTAGTAGCTTTTCAGTGGCACCTAAACTAAGAAGAGAATTAGTAAAATGGTTTTAATTACATGCTTGTCTGCTTGATAGGCAGTAAGAAAAGGAGAGTTTCGCCTTTGAAAAGTGAAAAGGGGTCTATTTGGAGAAGGGAGTTGTCAATACAATTCCATGCATTCCTATCAAGAATTATTCTGAAAAATTCTTAATGCATTAAACATAAGAGCCTTTGTTCAAACTCTTGTGCTAAAGGTGGCAACCTTAAAATCTAAAAATACTGTGATTAGACACCCAAGTTTTACTTTAATAATGTAAAATCAGTGTTTCTCTTTATGAAATATCTGCATTTTGAAGTTAATATGTAATTAATTTTGAAGGTACAATTATTTTATATTTAGTAAGTCTGCTTTGGCTAGGTTTCTTTCTTCTTCCTGTGTGCAATTGAAATATTGTTTAGTATTGTTTAGTTCAGTCCATTGTAATTTCAGATACATGTTTTGAACTTACCAACAACTTTCAAATGGTTATTATCAGAGAGCATTGTGACACAAATGAACACGCAAGTCCTAGAACATGGCTAGCTCTTGAATATTTGATGCACCAACAGGGAGAATGGCAGAATGCAGCCAGAAACCTGTCATCCCCCTAGCTCCACCTCCACTGGAAAGCCCCAGGATGCTTTCTGTGTCAGAATTGGTACATATCTGGGTGGATAATCCTCAAAGCCCAGGTAGAGTGCAATTTAATGATGTGGTCTTCTTAGAACCCCTAGCATTTAAGTCTGGCGTTGCCTATAAGAAATAAAGGGTGGTATATCACCCATACCTAAGGGACTACTGAGATCTTTGTATACTTCTCAGATGTCATTGGTTATGTTCTCCTGCAGAATTTAATATTGGAGAATTAGACAGGATGATGATGATAATGATGATGATAAAGATGAGAATGACAGAGGAAAAAAGGATGATGTAGCATTTCTCATAAAGTCAGCACTCTGGGCAAACAAGAAACCAATTCTACCGCTAGTTACCATGGATTTCCTTGAAGGTTGACAATGACTGGATTATCAGTGTAGCATTCCTGGCACTTGAGCTAGTGTCTGGGAATGTAGAACAGTAATCCCTCTTCCATATTAGGAGATGGAAGCATATATAGTTGAAAAAGCAGTCCTTTTGAAAAATATTTTTATTACAGTTGCTATAGAAGGATTCTTGTTAACATGGAATGACCCAAGTGCCGTTTTTGTTAATTACATCTTTGGTAATTAAAATTCTGTTTTGGATACTCGTCCATCACCCTACCACCTGTATGTATCCTGACATACTAATGTTATGTTGTATAGGTTATCAGCTGTGATGCCTGATAGAGTTGGGACCCTAGCTTAGATCTTGGCTCAGATCTTGTCACATCTCTTAACAATGAAATGTCAACAGGAGATAAAAATCCTTGGTGAATGAATTTCTGGCTCAGTTCCCAAGAGTTGCCCTTTATCAGGACTGGAGAGTATTGCAGTGAGCTACAAACTGGGATAGTTACTGTGAATCTAGAGTTTTGTGGTAGCCACTGAGCATAGCACTTGACTTGTACCACAGCTTCATTTGTGACTTCCTTGGGCATGAGAAATCTTATGCTGGTAAGCAGCTTCGGGAAGGAAAGGGATAATTTATGGCCCTTGGAAAGGACAAGCTGAGAGAGGCAGGTTTATCATGAAGCTAGGGAAGGTCAAGGTTCAGGACCCCTCACTTTCAGGCCCTGAGTAATAGGGTTTGCTGGAAATTATTTTAGAGTGTCCTAGGAGGAGAGCAGAAGCAAGGTTGTAATTTGAAAACATTTCTGGTAAATTTCCTCAAGAGATCTCTGAAGAAGGGGACCCGAATCTCTCAAGGCTCCAGTAACGTTGGTGATTTATTTTCTCATTTTAAGTGACTGTTCACTTTATAGTTCATACTTTTATTAAATAGGACTCCAGGTTTTTTGTTTGTTTGTTTGTTTGTTTTTAATTGGGGTTTTTTGGTTTGTATTTCTTTAAACCACCTCAGAACTGGGGGTAGGTGGCCAGTTCCATTCATCCCCATCATTCTGTTTTAGTCTCTATACTTGTTTTATTTTTTATTTATTTTTAATTTTTTCTTATTTTGCCACTCTTGTATTTCCTTTCTCCCCACTGGCTGGTATGACCCTATAGGCTTTGGCTGATGCCTCATGGAAAAATGAAGTTTAGGAATCCAGTGAAAGAAAAGGGGATGCTGGGTGTGGTGGTGCACACCTATGGTCCTAGCTGGTTGGGAGACTGAGGCAAGAGGATTGCTTGAGCCCAAGAGTTTCAGGCTGTGTGACTGCCTGGGCATCTAGCCTAGGCGACAGAGTGAGACGCTATCTCTTAAAAGAAAAATGTTAATGAAATTTTTAAAAAGAGATGAGAAAATTTTCCCAATCCCCAGGGATTGCCGCCATACAAATGTCATGTTTAGAGACGGGGTTCGTTTTGAGACAGAAGAGAGAAAAATCTCCTTCCATCCCCCTGACCCCATCCTCTTTTGAGGAATTCATAGTTTTAAGAGATTTCCAGATGTTTCTCATCCAGACATGTCTGGAGAAATAAACGAAGGACAGCATATATTTTAACTTGTTTTGGTTGTTAACGCCTTGCAGGCAGGCAATAAATACTCTATTACCTTTTCCTGTGTCTAAGTCGATCTTAAAGGTAGAATAAATTGGGGCTGGTTATTATTTGCAGTATACTGTGCTGCTGGTGATTTTTGAAGATTATAGAATACAGACATATTAAGTTCTAATATGAATCATATTATGAAGCACCTGGACGAAGAAAATGTAGAAAAGCCTGTTAATGCTTTCTAAAGCATGAAAGAGGATACTTTTGTCTACAAATCCCAGAATGTGTAGTTTAAATGGTATGAAGTCTTACATACACAGTTATGCTGTCAGATCTGCCCTAACCAAGTAAATTTGTCTCTGCAGACACCCTGCTGTAGATCATTACCGGGTTCAAACTTCACTTTATGGCTTCCTGAAGCTATAGGCCTCCTGCTGACATTTAGTTTTGCATGTTGATGAGAAAGGGAGCCCCTGTGAAAAGTTTTTATTAGGATGTGTTAATGATGCTTTAGTGCTCTACGCTAGGGCTGAGAGAGAGGAGCTGAAGTTGTGGGTGTGTGCCACTATAAATAACCTGCCAGAATTCCCTGTTGTTCTTTGCTCCAGCTGAGAAAGACTGCCATAGCCTTCACAGAACGATTCCTCAAAGGAACCGTCTCTTCTCATTCCCTGAAACCGTGTGTTATTCTTCTGCCTTTAGTTAATGTACTTCCTGCATTGTTGGTTGTTGACTCCTCTACCCACTTCGTTTTGTTTTTAAACACCAATTAATTGGTGAATAAGTTCCAGTAGTAATGAAATGTTCAGTAAAATGGTTAAGCTTCAAGATACAAGAAAAACAGTATCAGGATTTTTATTGTCCCATAATAATTTTGGTTTTTTTTTCCCAAATAGTTTTTAATGAAATGAATAGGGTTTTACAAAGCTATATACTTTTATTATAAAAAAATCACCATAGCAAAGACTTATGAGTACATACACTCCTACTTACATCTAGTGTAGCTACGTTTAAAGTACTCCTTTTTAAAAATGCTATCATAATATAGTTTTAACAGTTTGAGAGCGTATTAGGCCTTTATGAAATGTGTATTTCTGAGACAGAGTCATGCTCTGTCACCCAGACTGGAGTGCGGTGACGTGATCTCAGCTCTCTGCAGCCTCTTCGTCCCAGGTTCAAGCGATTCTCCTGCCTCAGCCTCCCAAGTAGCTGAGACTCCAGGCATGTGCCACAGCTCTTGGCTAATTTTTGTATTTTTGGGTAGAGAAGGGGTTTCACCATGTTGACGGGTTGGTCTCAAACTCCTGACCTCAAGTGAGCTGCTTGCCTTGGACTTCTAAAGTGCTGGGATTACAGGCATGAGCCACCATGCCTGGCTTGGACGATGTATTTCTCAATTTGTGATAGTTCATTCTATTTTTCTTAATGTTGCGCCATTAAAATTTGGAGAGTTTTAATATATGCAGTTGCCTGGTTTTATGTTAGTGTGGTGAATATTTGCATCATGAACTCAGTTGCACAGGGTGGATTACTTGACTTACAGTATAAGGGCTGTTATAAAAATAGTTTTATTATTTAAAAAAAAACTTGGAAATAACAGCTTTCATCTATAGTATGTTATAAAAATAATGAAGACAGGCAAAACTCTATTATTGACTCCAGCTGAATATATTGGATTATAAATTGTACTTCATTAGTTGAAGAAGTTATATGTTTTCTGTTGGAAAATTGACATATTCTTTCATTTATTGGACAAATTAATAAATATTTATCAGTAGTCTTTCCTATTGCATTATATTGTCTTTCTGTTGAAATAATTTTAGCCTCTTTTCAATTTTTAAAAAGAAATAGATAAATGGCTAGAAAAATATTAAATACCTCACGAATTTATTGCACAAAATGAGGCTGTTCATTGTATCTGTTTGTAAAATTTAAAGACTGGAGCAAACCAAATGATTATAAACCAGGAATTGATTGAATATGTGGTACATCATTCTAAGGAACTACTATGTGGCTATCAAAAGGAGTGAGGGCTGTGTACAAACTGCTGTGAAGAGATCTCTAGGTGATATGGTTTGGCTGTGCCCAAATCTCATCTTGAATTATAGTTCTGTAGTTCCCATAATCCCCATGTGTCATGGGAGGGTACCAGGTGGGAGGTAATTGAATCATGGGGACAGGTTTTTCTCTTGATGTTCTCATGATAGTAAGTCTTCTGAGAGCTGATGGTTTTATGAAGGGGAGTGTTCCCCTGCACATGCTATCTTGCCAGCTGCCATGTAAGACATTCCTTCGCCTTTTGCCATGATTGTGAGGCTTCCCCAGCCATGTTGAACTGTGAGTCAATTAAACCTCTTCCCTTTATCCATTATCCGGTTTTGAGTATGTTTTTATTAGCAGTGTGAGAACAGACTCATGCGCTAGGATAAAGTGTGTGTTTGCTTTTGGGTTTTTTGAGACAGAATCTCACTCGGTCTCCCAGACTGGAGTGCAGTGGCACAGTCTTGGCTCACTGCAACCACTGCCTCCCGGGTTTAGGAGATTCTGCTGCCTCAGCCTCTGAGTAGCTGAAATTATAGGCACGTGCCACCACACTTGGCTGATTTTTGTATTTCTTTAGTAGAGATGGGGTTTCACCATGTTGGCTAGGCTGGTCTCAAACTCCTGACCTCAAGTTGTCTATCTGTCTTGGCCTCCCAAAGTGCTTGATTTCAGGCATGAGCCACCATGCTCAGCCTAGGATAAAGTTTTAAGTGAAAACAGCACAGAAGGGGGAAGTACACTTAGTAAACAGTGCTTACTGTTTGTAGAAAGGAGGGTGTTTTGTGGACTTGACTTTAGAAATGTGTACAAATTTTGCATTAAGTTTAAAACAAAACCAAGATAATGAAGACAACTAGTAAAAGTGCAATACATAAGTCCCAATGTAAATCATGTTGCTGGTGTACATGGCCACACTGAGAAGAACCATTTTAAATGATGTTATGTCACAGAAATTTAACTATATAGTACAACCTTAGTGGGATATACATTGAAGTTCAAAAAAAGGCAAAAGAAATTTTAACCTGTCTCACAGTCATTTTTGGTGGTAGTGCTAGTATTAGGAAGAAACACAGGTGTAAGATTGGTGTGATTAAGTTAAAAAAGTGAATTTGCCTGAGAAGTAGCAAAATTATTTATTTTTTAAAATTGCCGATTTTGCTGATTTATCCTTTGGAAATGCCCGAAAACAATGAGTATCCAATAGCAGTGAATACCCTGGGGGTCCATACTGAAGTTCACCAGAAGGAGCCAGGGTTCTTTGAAGAAATGGCTGGTTCCATGTCCAGGGCACGAAGTGTATGAGATGACCTGGAATATCATGTTGTCTTATAAGATTACTAGTCTTACCAAATGTTCTCCTGAAACTAAGCCAACTTAGTTACTAACAAGGTTACTAATTGAAGATGAGGAACAAAAGCTATCCCATTTTGTGTATGGTTTTGAAAAAGATAAAGAGAAAGAATCAAGTGCTTGTTTTGCTTTTTCTAGAATGACTATACTTTAGGGTAACTATATTAGATAGGCAGGTTCTTCTGTAAAGAAATAACTGCAGTTAATAAGTAAAGAAGGGGCTAGGCACAGTGGCTCATGCCTGTAATCTCAGGACTTTAAGAGACTGAACCAGGCAGATCATTTGAGTTCAGGAGTTTGAGACCAGCCTGACCAACATGGTGAAACCCCGTCTCTATTAAAAATATGAAAAATTAGCTGGATGTGTTGGCACACGCCTGTAGTCCCAGCTACACGGGAGGCTGAGGCAGGAGAATTGCTTGAACCCAGGAGGCAGAGTGCAGTGAACCGAGATCATGCCACTACACTCCAGATTGGGCAAAAGAGTGAGACTCTGTCGCAAAAATAATAATAGTCATGATAAGTAAAGGAGGAATTATAGAAACTGATCATCACCATTTTGTATCTCTTATTGAAATAGTGGACCTACGTGGTGATCACCAGTGACTAAAAGGAAGACTATCTGTTTTGTATTGTTATGTACTCCTGATAGGAACTTGTTTGCCAAAACAAACAAACAAACAAAAGAAAAACCAACCTGGGTCTGATCAAACTTCTAGATGTGCCAGCTTATAAGTAATATAGAGTGCAGAGGATTATATTATATGAAATTACAGAATTACAATCAGCAAAATCTAGATCATAGGGGAAAATGTTGTAGGACGAATGGTCCGGTTTCTTCCACAAAAAAGTTTGAAAGGAAAAAGAGGACAAAGAATACATAGATTAAAGAAGAGACCTATCAACCAGTCTCCTTGGAATCTGATTCAAACAAATGTGCATGTCTGTGTTCAGATATATAATATACATACATCTACATATATATGAAACATAAATATGCACTCATATATGTATGTATGTGTGTGTGTGTGTGAAAAGATAAAATTACAACAGATTTTATTCAAAGATCTTAACTGGCTTTTATTCACAATTCTAAAATATTGGGCAGCCCTCAGAACCAGAACAGGTTCAGAGAACTTCAGGGCTGGAACTTGGTCAGACAGTATTTATGGATAGAAAATAGAAGTTAGTTATAGAGTTTAATTGGTTATAATCCTATTTGAATTAGTTAGCTGCCTATGATTAACTAAAACCCAGGGTCTGTTAACTATCTGAAACCCAGCTATTTGTTTCATGAGTATACTCCTAAGTTAACTAGTTTTATTTAGCATGATGACTCCATATTGGTTTGGTCTATTGGACTAAGTACAGGATCCCAGTCCAAATCAATGGTATTTCCCCCTTTTTGGTCAGGCTGTCACTTAGGTGAGAGTATGACCACAACTTAAGGGCATCAGTGGGACTCTCAGTTCTTATCATTTTAGATTTCCAGTCTTAACCTCATAGGTTACAGTGTTACAGTGATCATGCATTTCATTGGGTTTTTGTTATTCCAACCAAAGAGACCGTTTGGTGTTTGATGGTTATAGGCAAACATTTAAAACTTTTGAGAAAGTACAGCATACCCAGAGACTGCCATTATGACTCTCAGGAGGATAATACCAAGAGTTTGGAGTTAGTGGCTTAGCAAGGACCCCCATAAATCAAACCAACTAAAATCAAACAGATAAGCTACATGAGGAGTTCACCTGTTTTAACCAAATAGCCTGTTTCTTTTAATTGTTTTATAACCAACAAAAAATACTAGCAACTGCACAGACTCCTACTTAGCCAGTAAGCAATCTAGCATTCCATGACTGGGCCAAATCAAAGCAGGAAGTGAAAACAAGTGGGTCCAGAACACTAAGAAAATTTAAATAAACAGTCAGATTAGGGATGTTGCTAATAGTAACACTAAGTGGACTAAGGAATCGCTGAGATCATAACAGATCCAACATTTCAGACCGGTTATGAAGCTCTAACTTCCAAGTGAAAAAAGTAGGCATAAACAAGGAAAAATGAAGAGGGATAAAAGTCACATTTTGATGAAGAGTTTTGTTCTGATTTCTTAGAAAACACCATCCAGGCTAAAATGTCATATGTTCCTAGGGAAACTTTTCCCTCATCAGCTTTACCTTAAAGTCTTCAACAGGTGTACAGTTGCATGAGCCTGGAGGGGCCATTTTAACCTTGAACCAAGGTTCAAGGTCTTGAAGCTTTACTGCAATATAGGGGAGAAGAACTCTGTATTGTCCCTTCCAGTGGGGTTCAAGAAGAACAGTCTCTCTCTCTCTCTCTCTCTCTCTCTCATGTCTTGTCCAGAAGATCCAGTCTTTGGGTTCCAGATCACCAAAGGTCAGATTGTCATCAGTGGATTATGAAAGGTTTGTTTTAGCTATAAAAATATGCCTTGGTATCACAGTTTGTAAGAATGGGTGATACATGAGGTTTTACTCATTGTATTGACTTTCCTGCAGGGACTACTTTGATCCAACCAGAGAACACTGTTACAAGAACATGTTTACATCCCATTGAAATGGTAATTGAATGAAATACCTGTGTAAATGATCCATCAGATAGCAGAATTATACGAACTGAAGTTTTGATTATCTTCCCAAGATGACAGGTTTGAAAAACCAAACAGGGGTCACAAACCACCTTAGCAATTCTAGAACAATCACCAAACCAATATTTTTTCCATGATTTGTATTATTTTGTCTACTCTATGATGAGTGATGAAGTGTAGAACTTTTAATAATGGAAACTTAAAAAACTCAAGAAAGACCAGGTGACTGTCCAGGTTCTTCATGAGCCTACACTTAATACTGGGTTTATATCCTCTTAAATACCAATTTTGATTGTCCAGTTCAGGTGCATTGGACTGCTTCCTATTAATAAATAAGTTATCATAGGTAATTTGACTTTGATCAATCTAACAGAGTTTATTCAAATTTCTTTTTTTTTTTCTTTTTTTTTTTTGAGACTGAGTCTTGCCCTGTCACCCAGGCTACACTGTGGCGGCATGATCTTGGCTCACTGTGACTGCTGCCTCCTGGGTTCAGGCGATTCTCCTGCCTCAACTGCCCAGTAACTGGGATTACAGGTGTGCACCACCACGCCCAGCTGATTTTTGTATTGCTTTAGTAGAGACAGGATTTCACCAAAGTGTAGGGATTACAGGCTTGAGCTACCTTGCCCGGCCTCAAATTTCATTTCTTAGCAATTTCAGTACTAGCAGACTTAGCATGAAAAATCTGCCAAAGCATTTCCTTGGTATTTAAATAATTCTTGTTCTGCTTGATGTTCATTTAGCAGTTTTATAAAACAAATCAGTTTCTTCATTACAGTTCTGAGAATTCTGACCCAGTCCAATGATATGTTCTTAAAATTATCAGAAACTTGTACTTGTCGGAGTTCTTTCCATGAACCTCCTTGAAGATGAAATAGTTATACTTGCTCAGGAATGTACCAGAGTACGTAACCATCTGTGCATGACAAGACTTCAGATGATCATGTTTAAAGATCTGATTAGAATTCCTTACAGTAATGAAGGAAATTTTGTTATTTCTGTGGCATACAATAATTCAACACAATAACCAAAATTATGGCTAATATTGAATTTCTAAGAATTTTACACAGTTTCTGGAACACACACCAATAACATATCCATGCAAATATAACTCAAGGTTTAGAATCACTTATTATTTGACAGTGCTTCCCATATAACTTAATATATCAAATAACCTTAATTAATTGAGTATATCTCTTTTACAAGAAGAGAGACACATTTTTGGAGGGTTTCAGGGACTCAACAGGAAAATTCCAGAGTTAATTCTAAGGCAAAAAGTCTTAGAGTTTCCTTTTGGGAAGTTTGTTAAAAGTATCAAAGGTTTAAAACACTTGATCAAAATGGGATCACAGGTCACTGTGAAATAAGAGTCATTTATTTAGCCAGAGTGATCATTAAATACTTCAAAGACAAATAAAGTTACATAATTGTAGGGAAAGTCTTATTTTTAATAGAGAGGACCCAGTTTTCTTACATGATCAAAGGCCTAAGAAACACAAAATGAAGCACAGGGATTCATCTTGATAAAACACAGAATCTTTGTTTCCTAGGCCAATTACCTAAGAGATAAAGAAAAGCCTTTTACCATTTCCTGTTAGGAGCAAATAAATACTTCAAGAAAACCTATTTGTTTTATCGGAAAGGACCAAGTTCTAGTTTTGCATCAGTGTAGCTTTGATAGTAAAGTTCAATTTTTAGAAAGCCTTACAAATAATTTCCATTCTAATCTTTGCCAGCTTGGTCATAACTAAAATTCCCTTCACAAAATCCATGTTCTACAAGTCCTCCACCTTCTAATATCCTTTTCATCAGTCGTTTTAGGACAAAAATTACTCTTTTTCTCTTAAAAAAAAAAATTTTTTAAACCTCATGGCTTCACTTACCAAAAACATGTTTTCCTTTCCCCGAATATGGAGTCATTTGCCCTACCATTTCCAGTTTCAATTACCATATAGTCATTAGAATACTTAACTCTTAGTGATCTTAATTTCTATTAAAAACCTAGGAAGTAAAGTAAAGCAGTTTTGAACTTTCTGTCATATAGTTACACTTTCTGTATATACATTTCAGAGTTTCTAACAACATGTGGGGCTTCCTCATAGAAAAATATTTTTTCAACTAATAGACCCAAATATATTTAGCTTCTTTGCGCCATACAAAATCAAGATGCCAAAGTATATATATAGCAGTTTCAGTGTTTAAACATACTTAAAATTACTCAGACATTTCATAAATACTAATTAACATAGCTTTAAATGTTTAAATTACTTTTTAAAGCCAATTAAAGCTCTTTATAAATTTTAGAAAAAAATCACACATATATAACATACAGACATATATAGATATATATAACCATACAGACAGAAACATATCCTAGAACTTTCATTAAGATTTTTCATTTGCCATTCTCCAAATAACTCTTCTTCACCCTTTACACTATCACTCTTTCAATTACCTGTTTCATTGCCCTAAGCAGTTGTTAGCTAGGTTGCTCACTGTAGTAAATTTCAAGCCTAAATACCATTATTTTCTGAGACAAAGGCATAATAAGCCTAGTGATGTGGATTGGCTGTGTTCCCACCCAAATCTCATCTTGAATTGCAGCTCCCATAATTCCCGCATGTCGTGGGAGGGACCTGGTGGGAGAAAATTGAATTATGGAGGCAGTTTCCCCCACACTGTTCTCCTGGTAGTGAATAAGTCTCGTAAGATCTGGTTTTATAAGGGGAAACCCCTTTTGCTTGGTTCTCATTCTTGCCTGTCACCATGTAAGACGTGTCTTTTGCCTTTGCCATGATTTTGAGGCCTCCTCAGCCAAGTGGAACTATGAGTACAGTAAAAAAAAAAAAAAAAAAAAAAGGTCCTAGGTGAGGCATGTTATATAAATTTAAGCTTTTGGCTTCTCCATTGTAAAAGTTTCTAGTCACTTAGCTCTTTCTGTCTTCTCGGTATAGAGGAGACACACTTACAAATTGCGATTTTCTTTATAGATATAAATTTTTCTTACAGAAGGGTCTTGAAATAACCAGCTGAAAATAATCCTTATTATGCCATAAATGCATTTTTTTTGACCAAGAAAAAATTTAGGAGCGTAGCAAAGATTATGACAAGAAAGAGGTGGCAACAAGGGTTTGAGAGGAGGGATTTCAGTCAGCTGAAAGTAAGTTTCCCATGTTACAGGATCAAACAGGAAACAACAAACAGAGGGCTAATTTGATGATTATTATCCTGGGAGTAAAGTCTTTTGGGGCTTCCTTTAGTAGGGAAACAGTCCGGGTCTCAGAGAATACATTCATCAAGTGGCTGGTGTAAAAGTGGACTATTTCCTTTCTAATGGACTGACTCTTTACAGTAAAGGCAGACATCTTGGGTACAAAGTTTTTTAGTTTGGGACATCATGGTTTTGGTTTAAAATGTGGCAAGGAAGTTCTTTTGATTTCTGTAAGTGTTGTAGCTGTAAAGACATGCACCTGTTTGCCTTTGCTAAGGAGGCAATTTTTGATTAATCTTATAGCCTCTGTATTCCAAACCAAAAAAATGTGTGTCATTGTTCCTGTGGGGTTCCGATCTTTTCTTTTCTAACGAGCCCTACAAGTGAACAATTTTATCTAGGTTAGAACTTCACTGTGGGCAGTCTAACTATTTTTGGTAAAGTTTACCCATTTTTCTTAAAAAACAAAAAACACAGCTTCTGAGTCCATAGTTCTTATGCATGAAATTGTCTGGAGTTCCAGATGGAGGAGTTCTAGACTCCTTGGATCCAGATGATCCCAGGACTTCTTGTGTTCTAGTAACCTTACCTATCTCGGGAAGCCAGTCCACTTTTAATCTGACTCAGACTCCTGACTCCTCCCCACAGGATCCAGTCCTGTTTTTGTCAGGACTTTCAAAACTTCTGTGCTCTCTCACAACACAGACTCACCCTTAGTACCTAGCCCCAGGTTATGCAGCCTCCCACAGCACAAACTAGCCCTGGATTCGGAAACCTAAAAGGTTAGGGGCTCGATGCAAAAAGAGCAGAGTCCAACCCGAGAGGAGCTTAAAATTCTAGGGAGCCCATAAGAAAGATAGAGGACTTCAAAAAAAATTTAGTGGTACCTCTCCTGCTTTCCTCAAGGGGTGTTTGGATTCACCGTCAATACCCTTCTGGTGCCACACTGGGCACCGGTAGTCTTAAAAGACAAAAAACCAATAGTCTTAAAAAACAAATTTATTATACAGATGTTAATTATTTAATATTTACGATTCTTGAAACGGGCAGCCCTCAGAACCAGAACGCACTCTGGGGCTGCAGCCTGTTCAGACAGTATTTACAGAAAGAAAACGGAAGTGAGGTATAGAACTTAATTAGTTATTTGAATCAGTTGGCTGCCTCCAGTGACTAACTAAAGTTCAACTGTTGTAACTAACCAAAACTCAGTGATTTGTTACATGAGCATGCTCCTAAGTTCATTAGTTTCATTTAGCATGAATTACCCCATCTTGGTTTGGTCTGTTGGGCCCTACAAATTTTGTTTAACATGTGACAGGTAAATTACTCACTGGATATTTGATAATTTTAATGAATTATAGTTATCTTCTTAAGCATAATAGGTTTGTTATCTTTAAAAATGTCTAATACTTATTTAAAAATTAAGGTTTTACTAACTTGCCTGGTTATGTAAGAAGTCAGTGAATAATTTGTAGAGTTTGAAGATTTTCAAACTATACATTTACAAGGTGGAATGTCTTGCTTGGGCTGACGTAACACAATACTACAGGCTGCATGGCTTAAAGAATAGAAATTTATTTCTCATAGTTCTAAAGGCTGGAAATCTGAGACCAAGGTGCCAGCAGGTTTAGTTTCTTTGAAGGCTTCTTCTCCCCCAATTGCCTTCTAGCTGTGACCTCACATGGTCCTCCCTCTGTGCACATGCATGTCTGTGTCCAAAATCCTTCTTTTTATATGGTCATCAGGCATATGGGATTAGGACCCACCCATACGACCTCATTTTACCTTAATTACCTCTTTAAATGACTTATCTCCAAATACAGTCAGATTCTAAGGTACTGAGGAGTTAGGATTTTAATGTATGAATTATAAGGGGACACATTCAGCCCATAACCCACAGAATATAATTTTCTAGTGATTTGAGGGGAGAGATTAATTTTTAAACTGCATAAAAGGAGGCATCTCGTTTCAATGAACTGTTTCATGATGTTGAGCAGGTAGGCACACCTGAGAATATCTGGCCACTTTGTCACGACCTACATTTTCACTTTCAGTCCTTCAGTGGTTTGTATTTTGTTCCAGTACTGTTTTCCTTTTAATTTTCCCCAATATTGATACTTTTGATACATGTACCCGTGTAACATTGAAGTTAAAGCACTATTTAATGATTTTCAAATACTTCTCTGCCGTCTTTGAAATTTCTCTGCCTTTCTGAACAAATATACATAAGACCTTATAGAGAGGCGAACCATAAAATATATTAGCTTTTCATTTCAGAGTTTTCTTCTGTACACTCTTCAGTGACAAAGGACACTGAGAAGTTAAAATTTAGTTTTTCATTTGCTGTTGTTACGGCTTAAATATAAACTAAAATTCAAATAATAATTTCTTTTTCTTCATCTGTTTAATTATAAGTTTGGTACAGATATTGATACCATGTCTTCTTTCAGTTATATTTCTCTTACACAAATTACTTCCCATGTGGAATAAGTTGAAAATAGAAATTATGACTCCTCTAATTATTTCTCATTTCTTATTTTTTTGGGGGAAACGTACTCTAGAGCTGGGAAATACAAAGAATTGTCTTTGTAAAATATATTATGGTGGTAATAAAGCTTGCTTTAACATCATATATCAGATATCTCATAACAGTTATCATTAATTATGTTTGGGCTATGATGACATCGTGGTTCTTTAACGAAAGTGTCTATATTTGTAGAGATGCATACAAATGGGATCTGGGATTTGCTTTAAAGTACTTAGGCAACTGCAATAAAATGGATATATAAAACATGCGTGGCAAAATTCTGATAGCTGTCCAATCTGGATGATTGGTATGAGTTTTTTCATACTTTTCTCTCTTTTTGTGTATTTTGCAGTCATTCCCAGTAAAAATTAGTGCTATGGCATAGTTATCATTATTACATAGTGATTTCATAGAAAAAGATATAATAGTAAACTTTACCACATTCAGGAGTTTGATTCATGTACTAAAGATTTAGAGGCATTCTTAATAGTCCTCATAGGATGTATGTTAGAAAACTTACTCATAAACACTCTTATATCCAAGGCAAGTTCTATAGTTGGTAGGAGACATATTTTGAGTAAGGTTAATTTTCAGAAAAGATTCTGTTATCTTTAATAAAAATGTTTGACATTTAATATCTTAATTTTTAAAAGTTCGGCACTCCTGATAGAAATAAGAATGATTCTGACAAGGAGTCTGTCATCTTACGTGGAAATCACTTTCTCTTACTTTATACACTGCATTTCCCAGGACAAGCAGACATTTTTAGTTGCAAGTCTAGTATTACAGACTGTAGAGATAACACCATCCTATTAATTATGCAGGGGTTAGTTTGAAATTTATTTTCCCAAGGTCATTGTTACTTCTAATCATTATATCTATTTTGTGGTATTACACTATCTTCAGGTTTTGAATGATTTTTGCCTAGTATCATGTTAGCTATACTTTAGTTTTCACTACTATAAAATAGAGAAATCCCGACTACCCTGGGGTACTAGGAAATATATCTGATAAAAGTGTGTGTGAGTTACAGAAATATTAATACTAATATAATACCTGGAAGGATTTAATCTCTTCATCAGTATCTTCTAAAAGCTAACTCAAGAAAAATGTTCATAGTTACCTATTTTTTACAATATGCATATGGATTAGAATTGAGAAGAAAAATTGTTTGAGAGAATTAAATATTTTCTTTTCAGTTGGTAACATGGATTAGTTAGGAATATGCCTGGCTAAGGAAATACATATTTTTAAAAATAAAAGTCTGATTTTTCCTTTGTGTAGTCCTTATCAAGACTGACTTATCTTAATGATCATAGATTAAAAGAAATAAGGTTTTTAAAAAGAATCCTCTTGAGCTAAAACTTATGACTATCGTAGGAATTTTCTAGGCTGTACTTCTCCTGTGCAAGAAGAGAGCTTTCAGGCATCCCCAGAGGCCTCTCCTTGTCAAGTGGACCATCTGGGGGTGGGAATGGGAGAGCTATTTCAGTGCTAGATGAGTCCCTACAGAGCAACAAAAGTGAAAAAGACATTATATCTCCTCCATGCAGCCTGCTGGTTTCCCCTTTAAACATTTTTAAATAGAAAAAATCTTGCTCTGAAATATGGTTAAGTGTTAAGGAAGCACCTTCTTGAAACCTAGAACTGCAGCCCATTAGCTGTGGGATCTGATAAATTGCTTAACCTCTGTGAGTCTTAATTTCCTCATCAGGAAAGGAGGATAATATTTACATTACAGGAATTGTTTTAAGAATGAAATGAATAGAAAGTGACTGCTCTAGTGCCTGAGACATAGTATTTATTAAATGGCAGCAGCTACTTATGTGGGTGTAGTAGAGTCAGAAGAGGGTAAAACTGAGAAGGTCCAATTGTATAGTACTAAGGCTTATAACTATACGCTGTCAGCAATACTGAAATCTATATTTTAATTTTACCCTATACCATTTAATTAAAAATGGGCTCTATTTATGATGATGTATTGTTGATATTGTTCTCAGTTAGCATTTGCCACAATGATGCTGCATAACAAACCACCTTGGAACTCACTGGCTTAAAACAACAATCACCCTTCTTGCTCCGTCCGGCATTTGTGAGCTGGGTGGGGTTCAGATGATCCAGGCTGGGCTTAGATCCATGCCACAGATTTGGTCTAGATCTGCTCCACATGCCCTCATCCTTAATTTGGTGGATAGGCAGAACATGTTCTTTTGCGTGATGGTAGCATAAGTCCAAGAACAGGCACATTTCAAGCATTTACTGATGTTACATCCACCAACATCCCAGTGACCAAAGCAAGACAACTCACCACACTAAACATCAATGAAATGGGAAAGTATATTCTGCCAACAGTGGCAGTAAGAGGGTAGTGACTATTGCTATACAATAATCTAAGCTATTTAAATGATTATCATCGTAATAATTATTAGTTGCATACAGGTTAAATTGCACCAAACATTTCTAACAGCAGTGACTAGGTCTGCAGGATGTGGCTGAGGCTGTTGTGGTGGTGGTTGGTTGTTTTCTGACACCTAATGTGCATGTAGCCTTGTCCTAGATATTATTCAGTGATGAGTTAATCTATTCACTTTGTTTCCTTATGATCAGTATGCCATTCGTGATACACAAATACATATAAGAATTTTAAAGCACATTGGTGCTTCTCCGGTATCATTAACAATCTAGTCTAGCTGAGGATGTTTTCCACCCGTGTTATCAATCTGCTTTATTCGGTCTAAATTTCCCTTCAGTACTACCACAGTGTGTATTTGTCCTGTTCATTTCATCTCTGTGTGAAAGTTTCTTCTCTCGCAGAAGATAGTGTTTCAGGAGCGTGTTTAGCATTGTAACAGACGAATTGGAAATAGCCGTATAGCAACCATCGGCAGTTATTTTGGTGCACATAGTATATGCCCATAGCATGTTTTTGTGTAGTCATCACAGAGGAAGCTTTTGAAATGCACTCACCTTTGCTGGTTGGATTTGACATTTGCCACTTGTAAGTGCTTATTTCTTCATACTTTTTCTTTTACCTCCACATGACCCCAAGCAAATCAATCAGAAGCCCTCTGCTTGAAAAGTTTTCCAATAGATGTCATAACACCGGCAGAATCTTTAAAAAATAAAATCACTGTGTATTTCTCCAAATGTACAATAACTGGGAGTATCAGTTAGGTTCAGGGAATGAAATAGAGCCTAAAGAGAAGTTTTTGGCTGCTCTGGGTTCATGCTGGAGTGCAGCAAATAGACCCACAAGGTTTGTCCTCCTGCTTGCATGTAGATGGTATTATCAGTTTTCTTTTCTTTCCTTTTTTCATGCAGAAGTGGGTGGAGAGGGCTGTTTCAGCTGCCATTGATGAAAATCCAACTCCTAATGTCTGATGGCAGGCTGCTGTTTCACACTCTGCTGTTTCTGTTTCAACAGAAACTTCGTTTGTTGTTTCTACTGGCAGTGTTTGCCTGTTCTGAAGTAAAGGCACTGCTGCATTTAGTTAGGGGATCAGCATTCTTTGCTTACATTTAAATTTGTGTCATGGTTATGGTGCTTCAGATTTATTGAAAAGAAACACCTTCACGAAAGCTGGGAAATAGCATTTTGAATAGCATTGTAGTCTTGAAGAAATGCCAACACTTTAATGCCAGTCTCTCGGTACCCACTTTGTATGCTTTGGGAGCATTTGACCCATATCAAAAACATATCAAATACAGTTATTCTTTATAACAACCAGAATCATTATTTACCGCCCTTGTGAAGTACATTTTTGCAGAGTTGTTTCTGTATACACATTTAATATAGTAAGATCTCTGCCTATAATTTCAAATGAAAAGCAGATAGGTGAAGCAAAACTGTAATGGAAAAGTTTACTGTAGCTCCCCTCCCTTTTAATATTTAGCATTAAACACTAAATAGAGGTAAAAACATACCACAGTTCAAACTTGCCAATAAACCTGGAACTTACCTTGATACCTAGAACTGCAGCCCATTAGCTGTGGGATCTGATAAATTGCTTAACCTCTGTGAGTCTTAATTGCCTCATCAGGAAAGGACGATAATATTTTACCTTACAGGAATTGTTTTAAGAATCAAATGAACAGAAAGTGACTGCTCTAGTGCCTGAGACATTGTATTTATTAAATGGCAGCGGATCCCTGCTATTAAGATCTCTGCCTATACTTTCAAATGAAAAGCAAATAGATGACACAAAACTGTAATGGGAAAGTTTACTGTAGCTCCCCTCCCTTTTAAAGTTTAGCATTAAATATTAAAACATTAAATAGAGGCAAAAACGTATCACAATTCAAACTTACCAAGGTTTC
>NW_012107709.1:1217145-1218738 GCF_000951045.1 Mandrillus leucophaeus | reverse complement strand
GCCAAACATAACCTCTGTCCTTAAGATATCTTCGGATGTAAAATGAAGAGTGTTTTGATATTTTTTCTTGCTTAGCCTTGAATATTGAGGGCCAAGACTTTGTATGATAGATATCTAACTTTAATCAGTATCTCATTTCTTCTTGACTTCCAGCAAGCTTCTAGGTATTTAAATCTCTTGGTGCTTTTTTGTAACTTGTTGCTTCTCTACAGCTAAAACTTCACTTCCTATGGAAGTGACGGTAATTTGTTTGTGAACCGCCTGGAGCCTGGGACAAAGCTGTAGAAGATCTGAAGTGTAAAGGAATCCCTCTAGGAATCACATCAGATACATCCATTTGGTTTTCAGCACATCCCAGTAATGTATGATTCTTGAAATTCGTAGAATCTTTCTTTTCCAACTCTCCACTAGATTTCACAAAGGTAATATTGCATACCTGCCTTAAGGCTGCTTTAGAGGAAGAAATTTACTTCCAGTTAATCAGTCATGGCTCCTGTCACTTTTATCCATTACTCCAATTGAACATAGGTGAAATCTGAAAAGCAAAATTATGTTTTTGCTTTGAGCAAAGTTCATTAGAAAGTCCACCACATTTTTTAAAGGGCTATTTATAAAAGTTAAAATAAGTAGCATATCTAAAAGTCTATAAAATGGCCATTGATTCCATTTACTTATTTAATTGACTAGGCTGAATCTTGACAACTTACATAGATTTTATTCAGGTCT
Source organism: Mandrillus leucophaeus (assembly GCF_000951045.1). Taxonomy (NCBI): domain Eukaryota; kingdom Metazoa; phylum Chordata; class Mammalia; order Primates; family Cercopithecidae; genus Mandrillus; species Mandrillus leucophaeus. Next base: position 1,218,012 of record NW_012107709.1, on the reverse strand, counting down.
GTGACAAAATTTCATAGAAGACTTGTTACATAGGATGCGTTCTGTAAATCTGCAGAGCATTTTCTCAGCACTGAGTCTTACAACTTAATTTGATTCATGATATACGATTTTTCTCTAAATTATGAGTTATGTTTATATTCTTTCCCACCCAAAGCATCACTTTATGCCAAAAAATGCTTACTTTCTGGGTTTCTGACCACATCTTTGCATTTATTCTAAAGTTTTTATTATAGCGTAACTATCAACATTTTTAAAGAAATAATTCTCTGTTTTAATGAGCTCATTAAAATATTTTTCTAATATATTTTTATCCTCCAGATTTTTTCTGAAAGTTCAGTTACGTACTAAGGAAGTTATGTGTAAATGTATTGAAGTGCCTACATTTCCTAATAATAAAGGTGATCACAAAGTACTAGATAACAATAGCTTTCTTTCTGGTGCTGTTCTGTAATGCACAGTATTTAAATTATTTAGACTGTGAAGACTTTCTGTTTCTCAGATTGTCATTTAAGGGGCAATGGCCATCTTATAGAAAGGAATGCTTGACTTAGTCCCTTTTGGAATGATGCATCAGTTTCATCACATACTTGACTACCTTAAATAAGGCATCCTTCACAACTCTGATGGAGTGTTTTCTTAATGAGTAGAAATCGTAAAGATGAACAGTTATTGTATTCAGTATCATTGTCAGTCCAGTGAGAGTCACTGAGCTGAATGTCTGCAGACTCCAGAACATAACCTGAACTTTACTGTTAATTATTCAGTTCTCTCAATTGTCTTTTTCTGCTTTCTACCTTTATTCATTCAGCAGGCAGATCTCAAGGGCCTGTTTTGTGCCAGGCTGTGAGCTAAGCACCAGAGCTTCTA
>NW_012107709.1:1203177-1217095 GCF_000951045.1 Mandrillus leucophaeus | reverse complement strand
TCATGATATACGATTTTTCTCTAAATTATGAGTTATGTTTATATTCTTTCCCACCCAAAGCATCACTTTATGCCAAAAAATGCTTACTTTCTGGGTTTCTGACCACATCTTTGCATTTATTCTAAAGTTTTTATTATAGCGTAACTATCAACATTTTTAAAGAAATAATTCTCTGTTTTAATGAGCTCATTAAAATATTTTTCTAATATATTTTTATCCTCCAGATTTTTTCTGAAAGTTCAGTTACGTACTAAGGAAGTTATGTGTAAATGTATTGAAGTGCCTACATTTCCTAATAATAAAGGTGATCACAAAGTACTAGATAACAATAGCTTTCTTTCTGGTGCTGCTCTGTAATGCACAGTATTTAAATTATTTAGACTGTGAAGACTTTCTGTTTCTCAGATTGTCATTTAAGGGGCAATGGCCATCTTATAGAAAGGAATGCTTGACTTAGTCCCTTTTGGAATGATGCATCAGCTTCATCACATACTTGACTACCTTAAATAAGGCATCCTTCACAACTCTGATGGAGTGTTTTCTTAATGAGTAGAAATCGTAAAGATGAACAGTTATTGTATTCAGTATCATTGTCAGTCCAGTGAGAGTCACTGAGCTGAATGTCTGCAGACTCCAGAACATAACCTGAACTTTACTGTTAATTATTCAGTTCTCTCAATTGTCTTTTTCTGCTTTCTACCTTTATTCATTCAGCAGGCAGATCTCAAGGGCCTGTTTTGTGCCAGGCTGTGAGCTAAGCACCAGAGCTTCTAGAGGAAGCTTTGGTTTAGGAAAACATGTAAACAAGCATGTGAAATTCAGCTTTGAGTGCTGTGATGGAAGCATTTAAAGAGTACAGTTGAAGCACACACATGGGGGAGGGCTTTGTCTGCTGGGGCTTCATAAAGGAAATGACCCTTGAAAGATGAGTAGCCACTGGCCAAGGTGCTTAAGAAAGAGTGTTCCACTCAGATGGGCTAGCATGAGCAAGGCAGAAGCCTGAAACGGTTGGATGTGTTCCAGAAACTGTAAGCAATTGAATACAATGGAAATGAAGTTTATTAACAAGACCATGATGAGAGAATTGACTTTAGGCTGTGGCCACATTGTTGAAGGACACGTGTAACAGTCAAAGGAGTAGGTCTTTCTTTTCTAATCAATGGAGAGCTATTAATAGATTTAAACCTGATAAGCTTTGAGTTTTACAAAGACTTGTTCATCAGCTGTTGGGAGGGTAAATTTGGTGAGTACAACAAGGACAAACTAGCTTAGTTAGGAAGCTGTTACTAGAGGCCTGATAAGAGGTTTAGAGAATCTATGTGCCTGGGAGAAGTGGAGAGGATAGAACCTTTACCCTTAAGGGTAAAAGCTATAGGGCTTGAAGACCAGTTGCATGAAGAGGAACTATAAGATTATCATACTTATGGCTGAGGTACTGGTAGATGGTGAGTGGTGTAGGAGAACCCAGGCTCAGAGGAATGTGGATGTTAATTTTTCTTTTTGAATTTGGAATTTGAGGTCTATCTACATGAAAATTTCCTATAGGTACTTAGATCTATTGCTCTGAATTGCAAGAAAGAGTTCTGGGATAGACGTAATGAATTTAAGTCATAATGAAATATAACGACTGTCATTTATAGAAAACATTCTATGTGCCAGGACCTGTTTACACACACACACATACACACACACATAATGTTATATATTATCTTCTTAAAATCTTCAGTGTAATTCTAGGAACAAGATACTCATTTTTTTTTGACAAGTAACTAAGGCTTAGAGAAGTTTGAAAACATGTACAAACTTCCACATCTAATAATTAGCAGGTCCATCATTGAACCCAAACATACTGTTAAAATAATGTTCACTGTCTTTTCCACTATTATTTTTAGTAGTGTTTTAGAATGGGAAGCGTGGCTATGTATGCACTTTGCATGACACTGAGTAGATAGGCCTGGAATTTGAAAGCCTATAGAAGTGTAATAACAGAGAATATTGAAATATTTATAGTCTTAATTTTATCTTATTGACCGTAGGAAACATTGAAAGTTTTTAGCAAGATGATTAGAAAAGGGGAATGGATCAGTGGGCGGGGGTGCGATAGTACTCTTTTGGATGGAAGTAACAGAACCCATTTTAAGCAAAAGGAATTGTTTACTGGAAGAATATACCAGGAAAACCTTGGAGAAGCAATGTAAGGGGTTAACAAGCAAAATGTGAACAGTTTCTAGAATTCCACCTCCAGGGTACAGCCAGCAAATTAGCACAGCTACCAACTGGTCCTTTTCTTTATTTACCTCCGTTCAAACATCCAGGAGTCTAGCAGGGCGTGGTGGTACATGCCTGTAATCTCAACACTCTGGGAGGCTGAGGCGGGTGGATCACTTGAGATAAGGAGTTCAAGACCAGCCTGACCAACATGGTGAAAACCCGTCTCTACTGAAAATGTAAAAATCAGCTGGGCATGGTGGCGGGTGCCTGTAATCCCAGCTACTCAGGAGACTGAGGCAGGAAAATCGCTTGAACCTGGGAGGCAGAGGTTGCAGTGAACTGAGATCATGCCACTGCACTGTAGCCTGGGTGACAGCGCAAAAGCAGGACTCTGTCTAAAAAAAAAAAAAAAAAGTCCAAGATTCTGAGAAAGATGAGCTGGAGAAGAGTGGCCCAGCCTGAGGATGGCCACTCATAGCTAAAGCAGTGTGCTGTGATCATTCACTTGTAACACAGCATCTCCAGCTCCTTTAGGTCTTTTGTTCAACTCTTGACCTTAGAAAATCATTTTCTTCTATCTTTACTTGTTAACTCAGAATGAGACTTTTCAAAGATGATGATAATAAGAATAGTGCTGGTGGGGAATTTATTTCAAGAGGAGAAACCATAAAGTTTGGAGTGAAATTAGATGTAATGGAAGAAAACTCAGTGCCATCGACTGTTAGAGGTCTAGTTTAAGTCTCCTTGAAGCTCATAAGTCCCCATCAACTACTTCAAATCAAACCTGTTTATATATATATTTATATTTATTTATTTATTTCAGTAGTTTTTAGGGTACAGGTGGTTTTTGGTTATATGGATAAGTTCTTTAGTGGTGATTTCTGAGATTTTGGTGTACCTGTCACTCAAGCAGTGTACAGTGTATCCAATGTGTAGCCTTTCATCCTTCACCCACCTCCCACCCTTCTCCCCGAGTCCCCAAAGTCCTTTATATTAATATTATTCTTATGTCTTCGTATCCTCATAGCTTAGCTCCTGCTTATAAGTGAGAACATATGATATTTGGTTTTCTATTCCTGAGTTACCTCACTTAGAATAATGGCCTTCAGCTCCATCCAAGTTGCTGCAGAGGCCATTATTTTGTTCCGTTTTGTGACTGAGTAGTATTCCATGGTGTATATATATATCACAGCCAACAAATAGTTGATTTCTTTTTGACTATATGCTGATGATAATTCTTGCTTTAATATTGGCAGCAACTGACTGGCAGTACCAGAAGCAGAAGCAAATCTCTTCTTGACTGATTGAACACAAATAAAGTTGGCAAATATTTTTTATTGTGATCCATATCTTCAGTTTTCAAATACCAACATTATTTCTCCTTAGTAGTAAGGAGCTTTATTCCTTCCATTCCTGTATGGGGCCTAGTTTCCAGCTAGAAGCATTTACTCTGATTTTTATTATTCTTTTTTCTTGCTAGGAAAAGACGAGATCCTGAATTTAGACTTCAAACAGAAAGAATGCTAGCATTCTACTTTTAAATCCTTAATTTCCTGTAGTAACTTGTTCTTATCTATGCAAATCTTGCTTTAATTTTTCATAAATATTGTGTGTGTGTGTATTTTTATGGTTTCTTTTTTGTTCACTGCAGTATCCCTAGGGCCCCTAACAGTGCCTGGAACATAATAGGTACCCAGTAAGTGCTTGTTGAATGAATGAATAATTTTATAAGATATGTTAAAGTGAGACAACTTGTCTCCTTGTTTTCAACATGAAAATTAGAATAGAATTTATCAAACTTCAAGATTTGTAAATACTTTGGTAGTATAGTATCAAGACTATCACCGTAGATACACCAACTGTAATACCATTCTGTAAAGAGTGGATTAAAACATCAAACAGATCACCTTAAATGTCATCTGAGTCAGGTTGATGATGGAATTACTAAAGAACTTTTAAACTGAAATGCTCCTAAAGTAATAAAGCATTATTTCCCTAATTCCAATGCTGTCTTATTGGGTATTTTAAAAGTAGAAAAACTTGTCTATGAATAAACAAAATAAATGGTTCTAGTTATATAATACTAACAATTTTAAGTTTCCTATATTTATATTGTTAAAAACATTAAGACTAGAATGTACTAGTAAAATAGAAAAAATACATAGTGTAAATGAAAAGGGCTTATTAGCAGTTTGGCATTTCAGATATACTAATTACAACTTTGATATTTGCTATTTTTATGGTGATGATTGCCCTCTTAATATATGACTGTTTCTCAGTGATATCTACAATGGGCATAGTAAAAATTAAAGACTACTATTTAAGGGGCTGGGCATTAATTTGTTTCTTTCATAAATAAACTATATTTAAATGAAATCAGGGTAAAATTCTTAGGTAATTGGAAATATTTATTGGAATGGTATACTTTTACATATTTATGTTATTGTAGACTATAAAGTTGTTTATAAGGTACAAGAAAATATTTACACTGTAGAAATGTTGAATAGTGGCAGCACTTAGGGAGAACACAAGTCCTCTACAAATTCAGGAATAGGTATAAAAACTATGTTGAGGAAGGCCCATACTGCCTGCACTGCTGCTTAATTCTGTTAAGAATGATTCGTCTGAAAGAAGGAAGGAATCACTAGGTTAATTCTACCCTAATCTCTTTGAGTCTGCTAACAGTGTTGCGTGCATTGCTGTGGCATTTTTTCCTGTTGTCATGGACACTTATCCATTAAAAACACCATCGCCTGCTGACTGTCCATCTTTGCACATTGCCTGGTGAGGCTCGAGTGTGATTTTGGGCTTTGATTAAAGTAGAAAGTATTCAGTAGAAATCCATTCTTTTTATTTTATATAAAATGCCATGTGTGATTACAATGAGAAAATAATTGAATTCTGTTTCTTTTGTGCTTGTTTTCAGCAAAGTCAAAAACATTTATGTAGCCCTGGTCCCTATGTATACCTTATTTCTAAATAAAATGTTTTTCTCTTCAGAACACCAGTTTTGAAAACATGCCAAGTAAAAGCGATTGTTTGAAGAATGTATCAAATGATAAAGATTTCATTATTTTCTAAGTTTATAATCTAGTGCTGCTCCTAAGGAAAATATATTTTTATTCATAAAGTTACTAATTCATGATTTATGTTTTTACTCTCAATATGTACTCATTGTGGACCCCTCCCCAGTAACTGAAAGCCAGTGTGATTTTTTGAGGAAGCATACCAGGATTTGGAATCACACAGTGATGTTCAGACATTCTTAGTTCCACCACTGTGTCATCCTGAGTCTGGTATTTTATCTCCTTATGACTCGGGAGTTTTTTTATTTCTAAAGTAACATCTACCTTTTAGAGTTGTTCTTAGGATTAAATGAGATGATCTGTGGAGTGTGTGTGGCATAAACACCCAGTCAGTGGGTCAAAGATCTTTCCATGTGAGAATAATGAACTAGAATACTTGGTATTTGTTGTGCTCTCACTACACTGTGAGTCTCCAGTAAGCTGGGATGGGAGTCACCCATTTGGCATTCTGTGTATAATATTTTTGTTGCACTTAGTAGGGCAATATTTGCTATATAAGGGTTTATAGAATTCTACATTGAAGCTTGGCTGGACTGTATTTTTTCAGCATCTACTTTATATTGTTTGCTCTGCTGTCTGCATCTGATATTTTTCAAGCAGTTGCTATTTTTGCTGCCTATGGATAATTTTGTTCTGAACATTTCTGTTAATAGGAGGTAAACCTAAAGGTTTTTGTGTTGACTGCAGATTGTTGGAACACAATTTTTATCAGGATGCTGACCTAGGAAAATTTACATTGTCTGTTTATGGAATTTTACCTACTTGGAGGTGAGTTAATTACTGATGTGATGGAACTCGCTCCGCTGGCATACAGTTTTTGGAGTCCTGCCATGTCAGGAATTATAACTGGCCTTCTGCTTATATGAGGGCAGTTTTGTATCGTTTAAAGTGCTTCACAGCTGTAAGTTAGGAGTACTATTATCTTGATCATACAAGAAATCTGGGGTGGTTCTCTTTATTAAGAGCAGTGTTTTAGCCATAAAGTGAGTGTTTAGTACCCCAGCATGCCACACACTTATTTGGATTCACTCTGAGGCCCTGTGCACAAATGTTCAATCAACTTTCAGTAAGCATCGTTGCCTCCAACTAAACAAATAATTATTCAGTCATCAGTAGCACCGTTTTAAGATATGATCATAATACAAGCTATTTGCAAATTTTATTTGTGTTCAGTTAGTCAAAATGAGATTTGCTTCTGGTTTTGGCATTGCCGGTCAGTTGTTGCCAGTATTAAAGCGTGCATTGTCATCAGCATATAGTTAAAAAGAAATAACTATTTGTTGGTTGTCTAATACTCTCTTTTTCTTGAGCCATAAATGTTGACCGACCTTTGCTTTCTTGTGTTTATACTAATCACTGTAAAATATCAAGATCTGTTTTATAAACCACACAGAACTCCAAATTGTGTGGAATTGCCTAACCCTACAATTTTTAAAATGGGAGGAAAATTATCTTTACAAGTTAGTGGTGAGAAGAACTTGACAAAAAAACACACAATACAGACTATGAAATCCTGACTTGGCACTGGTAGAGCAGAAAATAGGTAATTATAACAACCCATAAAGTAAATGTGAGCTAGAAACCTATCGTTATTTATAGTTCATTTGGTCCCTAATAATGGCAGTTTGTTCTGACAGTTGTGGTACCTAGGGGCAAGTTGCTTAATCTCCCTGAGCCATAATTAATTCATTTATAAAATGGAAATATGAGTTGCTTCCTACTCAGCCTGGAGTTCCAAGGATCAGATATGATCATGTATGCGAAATCAATGAAATATCGATACCAGTCTCCCAAGTCCAAGAGAAGACTGGAACTAGCATGGAAGGAATGCAGCCAATCAGAGAGTTCTTGTGTAGCACCCTGCCCTGAACTCAAACGCGGAACATCCTGTGAGTCGTGTATCCTTGCCCTTCCCTATGCCACACAATCCTGAGGTGTCAGAAATGTGGATTCATGCAAGGGGCTAGGCAATGTAGGTTATGGACTTGCTAGCTTCCGGTAACTGTGGAAAGGAGAGAAATGAAGGGACTTTGTATGACATTAGACCCAGTCTGGTGGCAGGCCATTGTTTAAACAAGGAACTAACAGAGTATGATGACACATAAAGGCTACTGTCCTGTGTACAGTCCCAGAGATGAGATGTGGATCCCTCAATTATCATTAATACATTCAAAGATTTTTAAGCCCACAAGAAATTGCCAAGTCTTCATAGGAGTTCCAGAAGCTGTAAAGTATTTTGCATTCAGTAGGTACTCAAACATTGTTGTGATGACAGTAATTTGCACCAGCAGTTCTGCTCTTAAAAATTTTAGTTTTGTGAGTTTTACGTTTGAAAAAGGTGGTAGCAAATTAAAATGTGGTGCAGAGGAAACACACAAATTATCAAAGATCCATGAGTAAAGAAACTAATAAATTCAATAAGTTTTGAATTTATTAAAACAAGGCTGACATCAGTACATTTTTTAAAATACCTTTTTGAAGAGATGTCTGCGTACAAGATGGCTATCAGATGTCTTCTGTCAGTAAGACCAGTAAACAAGATAATCTAAGCAGGAAAATGTTAGATTAGACATGACTTTCTCCCTGAGAGATTTCACTTGATTCCTGGGACTTCAACTGTACAAAAAAAATACATGCATTGGTTTCTATAATTGGACTGGGGAAGCTCCTGCAGAGTAAGGCCTTGGGGTTAGTTTATGAGTCCTTTATACCTAGCACTCAGAACAGGCACATTTCATACACACACACACACACACACACACACACACACACACACACACACCCCTTTTTTTGAGGCAAGGTCTCACTCTGTCACCCAGGCTGAGTGCAGTGGTCCGATCACAGCTCACTGTAGCCTCCACCTCCCAAGCTAAAGCAATCCTCCCACTTCAGCCTCCTGAGTAGCTGGGACTACAGGTGTGCACCACCATGGCCTGGCTAATTTTTGTATTTTTGGTAGATACAGAGTTTTGCCATGTTGCCCAGGCTGGTTTTGAACTCCTGGGCTCAAGTAATCTGCCTGCTTTAGCCTACCAAATTCCTGAGACTATAGGTGCACCCGTTGCACCCAGCCCTCATATATATTTTTAATGCTGAATTAAATCAGCAGTTCTGAAAAACAGTCTTTCATAAAACTATTTCCTCCTTGAGATTTAACCTGTTTCTATTCATCTTTTGCCAAGTCAAGATTCAAAACATCGGCATGCTTTTGGACTCCTTACTTCCCTTCAATCGCTATTTTCTATACCCACATCATATTAGCTACACGTTCCTATGGATTATTTCCTCATCATCTCTTTTTATATGTTTCTTCTTTTGAGATTCCCGTTCCCATTACTCTGGCTAGATCTCTAGTTCGTGTTCAAACAATAACCTCTTGAGAGCTTTGCCAGCCTTTAGGTTTTCATTTATAATTTCAGCCTGTATATTTGTTTGGCCCAAAACATTATTTCCCCCTCTCAAAAGTGTTTGACACTTGTCTACTAAGTTTTTGTAAGTTTTCCCATATCCAATTTATAGATTTTTTTTTCTTGTATGAATTCCATATTTTAAGCAGTGGTTAGCTTTGCTTTTCCTTGGAGGTGTCATTGCCTTCTTTCTTCTACTCTGGTTATTTCTGCAGCTTACTGGAACTCACTTCTTCCCAGTCTCACCTCTCAGAATCCTAAGGTTCAGCATTGTCTCGAAGTATTTCTGTAAGTTATTTTACTGCTTCCGACAATATTGTTATGCTGTACCAAACACCTTAGCATATGGTGTGAACTAGAAAGTTGATTGTTAAAAGGGGAATGTTTAAAAACAAGACATCTGACCATCCATTGTTAAAGGTAGCTCTGCCTTCATGCTGGCAGCCTATCTGAATCCTCAGAAAGTTTCATGGTGTGTAAAAATCTGGGAGAAGAAGCACTCTTTGAGAATCTTGTATCTACCCATTAGCAAAATTATTTATAGGCATGGTTTGCACTTAGAGCATCTTTCATTTTACATAAAATGCATTTCTTTATTTATGAGATTTTGTATTTTAACAAGTCTCCCAGATACACTCTTTTTGACATCTAATCTTGGATTCATACCCAATTTAGGATATGAAACCAACTCCCTACAAATCTTAATTATCTTATAAGCACTTTGAGTGCTACTGAGTATGCAAAGCATATATTATTGACTTTTCACCCAAGTTCCTTCTTGAGAAAAAGCTGGGACAGCTATAGATGTTTTTACTTAACAGATTGCTAAATAACAAGTGATGGATTGTTACTAGCTGAAAACACTAGATAGAACACGCATCTAAGACAACCAAAAGGGAGAGATTTTTCCAAACAGAAGTGCTGTTTTACTCCCTTAAAGTTTATTCTTATGTTGTGTTTTGTTTTGCAAACAGACAAAAGCACCAGCAGAGCTCAGGAAGGTTTTGTGTTGTGCCCAAGGTTGGGGGCAAGAATTTGAAAGGGATCAGTGAATCAGATGTAATAAGGGCTCTGTTTGAGCCACCCAATCTCTGTTTTGCTGACGGTCAGTATTCCAGTTATAAAAAGCTGCATCGGCATTTCCGTCAGCTCAAAAGAACTTTATCCCTGCTTTCATTCTGACATACCTATTATGACTTTGTTCACTAAGCAGAAGGAATTATGGGAAATGGAAACTCGATGGCATGTTTTGATTAAGGCGTTATGTGTGTATCTTCACTGAGAAATTAAAGAACCAAGCAGAATTGTATGTTTTCCTTTCAGGTAACAAAAATTGCCTTATTCATTCCATATCATGGTGATTTAGTTAACTTGGAAAACAAAGTAGCATAAAATGGGAAGACTTATGTACAAAGTACATTTGATATTTTAAACAAGGAATTTAAAGCTTATGTGAATTTCTATTATCCTAAAATCAAACTAAAACATAATCACAGAAAACTCTACAAATGTATTTTATGGGGGTGGGATGGTGATGATTTAAAAAAAGGGAATGTTACAAAAGCTGTATTTCACTCGTCTTTTCTAGAGTTGTAGACTTAGAGAGTTGTACATTTGTACTTCAAAACAAGGGATACATTTTCAAATCTAGCTGGTAATAGTTAGCAACAAACTATATTTGCACCTTTTACTGTAGCAGACATTCTTCTGCAAACTACAGGCAAATTAACATTTACAAGCCAATTTTTTTTTTTTGTGGTAAAGTTTATATTTTCTGTGATACTCTATTTAATTATGTTATATAAATGTCAACTTCAGCTTTTAAATTTCTTAACCTAATTTCCCTAATCCCCACTAGGTAGATCTTCATCTTAATTCATATAATTTACTGCAGAAATTCTTAGATACAAGTGTGTCTTCCTTGCTGGTGAAATACTTGCCCCATTCACTTTTATATTTTCAACTCGCTCACAGTGCCTGCCTTGTAATGAGACATACATATTCGGCATGGAATGGAAAAAGACAAGAGACTCTCATGCAGCTATGATAAGGACCTTTATACAATGAAAAACATGATCAGGCCGGGCGCGGTGGCTCAAGCCTGTAATCCCAGCACTTTGGGAGGCTGAGACGGGCAGATCACGAGGTCAGGAGATCGAGACCATCCTGGCTAACACGGTGAAACCCCGTCTCTACTAAAAAATACAAAAAAAAAAAAAAAAGAAAAACATGATTAATATGTCTTTAAATTTTAATGCCAAGCTTTCTATCTTCATAAGTCTCTCATTTATTGTAAGTGGAATTAACCTGTATTTAGTTGTCTAATAAATGTGATTGGTATTACATACATCTCCTTTTTTGTATCTACTTTGAGCTTAGTAAATTTTCCTAAAAATAAAGTTAAACAAGATGAATATGAGTCATCCTTAAATGAGAGGTCTATGTTAACATAAAGAAACTTTGAAAGTCTGAAAAATGAAGGTTAACCTCATTCGTTTTGTAAAAATTCACCAAACATCAAGGGGTGTGAAAACACCTAGAAAAACAATAAGATATGCAGCAAAGTTGACTGTTTTAAATTCTAAACTGTAGTCCGTGACAAGAATTATCAAAAGGTAGTACATGTATGTAAAATAGGCTAGTAAAGCAAATGACTCTGAACCTGAGAGAAAGAATGCTACTCACTGGAAACCCACACTTGGGGTGGAGTGTCTGTGGATGACCATTATGATAAGAAAACTGAATGGAGAATGAGTTTATTTTGTTAGAAACTTTCAAAAAGACACTATGTCATGTAAGGTTAAAGAAGAGCCTGTTCTGGTTTGCTTGCCATATAAGGAACTTCATAGGTCTTCAGTTAATCTTTCCTGAGGAGCATTTATCCTACCAAAAAGATAAACTCGAGAGAAGTAATGGATTGTGTCCTTAGTTGTCTTGAAAGTTTAATTTTATTTTCCAGAGTTACACCTGTTTTGTATTCCTTATTAGGTCAAAAAACTCTTTTAAAGAATTATGCTCTAAACAGTTTTCCCTTTACCATTTGACATCCATTACTTTTAGAGGGAATGAGACGTAGAATTTGGAACCTGAAGTACGAATAGTATTGTTTGAACTTCAAGGATTTATACTCATTGTGACACCTTAGTGTTGAAATGACTGAAATCTGTTTCATGCAAAAAAGGCGACTGGTCTATTCTTGGGAGTTGTGTTTCAAAAGCCTGAGTTTTGTTTTTGCTTTTCTTGTTGTTATTTTCTTTTTGTGATGACATACGAACTTTAGCAAAATAAAAGCACCTAGATTATAAATTAAAATTCATTAAGGCCTATGTAATTTTTTAATGTATTGGAAGGAAGAATGACAACTGAATAATTACTATGATTTTTTATTTGCAGCACTTGCTGCTCTTTCATCTATAGTTACCTGGAATGTGATATTTGGATTTTAAATTTTCTGTGGGATATATAGCTGTTTAAAAACCAGAAAAAAAAATTTAAAACAATTTTATCCCTGTAGGTGTTCTCCTTTGCTTTTTGGCTTAGAAAAACCGTTGTATTTTTCATAATGACTGCTCAACATGAACAAAAACAAACAGAACATGAGCACAACGTTCACTGGTGATATTCACTCGGGTACTTGTTAAGATATCAAATTTTAGACTATAGCGTATGCATAGTTTTAGTGCTGTATGAGATATTAGCAGAGTAGTCATCTAGTGAGACTCCTTCATATTACAGCTGAAGAAATGAAGATCCAAAGCTGTTGAGAGATTATCATCAGTGCAACCACAACCACAACTGGGTTTACTGGCTTTTAGTTCATCGCTCTTTTTATTTTTTTGCACCAAACCAGAAAGAATTGGTAAAAAATGATTATCAATGTAATTTCTGTAAAAAGAAAAGTATACTATATCAGACTAATCGAGGGTATGGTTCAATTGAGTATAAAATGATAGTGGCTTATTGAAGATTACTTGTAAAATACATAAGATTATCGTTGGCCTTTTTAATACAAGCATGTTTTTTTAGTATCTTAGCATTTATTAATAATTCATCTCATTAGATAGTGAAGTTACTTCTGTACTGTACTCCAAATTAAAGTGCATGTTTAGTGCCTCTGTTGGCTGGACTATAATTTATACAAGGCATGACTGTAATATAATGAATCTGATTTTTCTGTGTGACTTGTGGAATCAATCCTATTTCTTTATGATCACATCTTGTATATTACATTGTGTATTTTTTAATGATGCCTGTGTTTCAAAAGTGCCACTAATGGTCTTTCTCATATTAATATGTCAAACCCACGGGATCAGAAAATGGGGAAATTCTAAGCTTTTGTACAAACCTGACAATGGAATTTAAATTTTAACACTTAATCCTGCTGTCAGATATGTCTGTTACACACACGCACACATACATACATACACATACACACACAGAGAGCCCCTAAATTCAGTGAACCACTTCATGTGCATCAGTAATTAGATCTTTAGTTTGTGCCTCTGTCGACATTTTTCCTTTCAGACTAATGGATTTCAGCCTACCTAGAGACTGTTTTCTCAGTAAAAGACATTAGTCCATAAAAATCCCTCCCTACAAAAACAACATGTCCTAAAACCTTGCCAAACAAATTGGTCCTTGAAAAAATACTTCCCAAATACTCATTAACAAAGGCATTGAGGGAAGAACTGCCGTGCTGATCCAGACACCACCCTTTCTCTACGTATTGATACCTCTGTGAGTGCACCATCACTGCCTGGCGTTCATGCCCCTGTTTATGCCGAAGCTGCCACCTTTTTCTATACCCTACTGGGATTATGTTTATTCTTTGGTGATTAGATCAGAAGCCACCTGCCACTTCCATTGTATCTTCAGTTATTTCCCTGTCTCCCTTGAAATGTAATTATTAAGCACGTTAGTTTTGCCCATTATGTTATTTAGTTTTAAGCCATTTCCCCTAAATTTAAACTCTTAGGGATAAGGGACCTTGCCATGTCCATCTCTATATCACTGTAAATGGTAGATTAGAAATCATGTAGTTCATTTTCATCGAGTGTGGGGAAGTTCAACAAGAAACGGAAATTTCCCTCTGTGCTGAATTTGAATGGGTGCCTCCCAGGATGCCCCAAAGAGCTTCCAGCATCAGTGCCACCCACCACTTTTCAGTGTGACCAGGAAACTTATGCTCTGTGACCTTTTGTTTTGCTACTTGTA
>NW_012107709.1:1199135-1202502 GCF_000951045.1 Mandrillus leucophaeus | reverse complement strand
CCACAATGGTTGAACTAGTTTACAGTCCCACCAACAGTGTAAAAGTGTTCCTATTTCTCCACATCCTCTCCAGCACCTGTTGTTTCCTGACTTTTTGATGATCGCCATTCTAACTGGTGTGAGATGGTATCTCATTGTGGTTTTGGCAAATAATTTTTTTAAAAGTACTTAAAAGTATTTGAATCATTGTACGTGATATCCAAAGGAGATATTTTATCACAAACATTCTGAACTCATGACTTAGAAACAGTAGTAATGAGAATAATATTTGATTACTTATTCTGTTCAGAGTATAGCACTGTATGCTACACTTTTATATTCAGATAGATGAATTCACACATACGTAAAAAACAAGTTAATGTAATATTGTTCCCAGTGCTGTTACCTATGAGGAAGTGGGTACAATCTTTACCTTTGTTCTTGTTTTCTTATGTGTCATTCAACACACATTCTCCTTGAAGCAGGGTTATAATCGACAGTTCAGATGCTGAGCCCACAGATTTCTTTGTGCCTAGTCCCCAGTGTTGAGTGGATGTAATACGTTTATGAATGAACCGTGGCTCAACAGCAGACTGTTGTTGTTGGCCTTGTATATTAATATTACTGGGAAGCTAGTTGGAATTTAGTTCATTATTTGTGCAAGTTTTCAAATTCCAGCGCTGTTTGAGAGGGAGTGTGGTATACAGTCAGAGTTCAGACTATCGGGGTGATCTGGGGCATCTCGGCCATAGCTACATGTTATGGGTAGCAGACCAATAACTACACTGCAACATCAAAATGCTTTTATCTGCCACTTCTCCATCTGTTTAGATTTTATTGAAGAGCGTACTATACTACACCCCTCCCCATGAAGCTGATTATTCACATCACTCATTTCCAGAAAAACCAGCTGAAAAATAAAACAAGATCTCATGTTCGTTTTATTCATTATCTGATTTGATGACATGTCAGCTCTGATCACCCATTGAATACTTAAAGAAAAAGGAAGAAAGTTGGAAAAACTAAGGAAAAATAACTTTAGCTATAAAATCTATAAAAGACAAAAGTGAGCCTAATCTCTTTTTTTTTTTTAACCTGGATTTCATCTCCTGCCTGTTTTTCCAGGTTCTCTTGATTCCCCTCTTCCACTGTTCTTTCCTCTTCCTTCTCGTCCATTGTCCAATGTTTCAAATGTACAAACAAGGCCCTGAAGCAGGAACCAATTTAGCTTGTTGGAGGAATCACAAGAAAACATACGTAACTGTAGAGACCCAGTGAGCTAGGAGAAGAGTAAAGAAGGATGAGGTTAAAGGGCCAGGGCCTTTGTTAAGGATTTTGTTCTGTGTGTAGTAGGAACCTTTTGAGCACGATCCAGTTTGTTTTTCAAAGGCCACTGTAGATGTTGTGAAGAGTGGAAGTAGGAGATCAGTTAGAACCTTCTATCTATGACTTATGCTGGATAATGACTGAAGGTAAGCTGTTAGCTGTGGAGGTGATAAGAATTGGTCCTATTGATGATGTATTTTGGAAGTGGAGCTGTTAGAACTTGCAAATAGATTACACTTTGGTAAGACAAGAGTTAAACTCAACTCCTAGACTTGTAGTCTGAGCATTTGGGTGGAGGGTGAAACTACAGTGGAGTTGGTTGTACAGGAGGGGGGTGAACCCAGAGTTGGCTTTCACATCTCTATAGTTTGAGTTGCTTATTAGATTTCTAAGTGGAGATGGCAAGCGGGCAGTTAGATGTAGGAGTCTAGATCTCATTGCAGTGGTCATGGTTTAGACATACATATTCAAGATTCATCTTAGTACAGGTGGTTTTTAAAACTTTAAGATTGGTTGAAATTACCTAGGATGAAAATGTGGATCAGGGAAGGTCATGATCTAAACCCTAAGGCACTGAAGGAGATGGAGAGGGAGTGGTCAATGGGATTGGGGAAACCAGAAGAGTACCCCAGGGAATTCATTTCCTTTGCAGTGTGATAGGTTCTAGTTATTGATTTTTGTTGGCTTTCTTAAGCACTTGATTTTTTTATGTGTAATGATTTGGGAATTTCAGGCTCACTGTGAATGAGATTTTTATTTTCATCTCTCTTTCATTCTACCCTTGTTCAAGCCCAGCCTCAGCCCCAGCCCGAGCCCCAATCCTTGGAGTCAAGGGGCATCCTAGCTGCTGTACCAGCTTCCTGTCACCTCCACATTCCTTTACCCTGCAAAGGCTGAACTTCCGCTTGTCCTCCACTTGTTCCCTATCCAGGCAGCAATTTACACTGGTTCCTTTATGGTACACGATCTTGTTTTTGATCCTGGCCAGTATTTTGTTGTTGTTGTCTGTTTGTTTTTACTTTTACATCTGATTATTATTGCTGTGTATTTGAACAAGGTGATACTTCAGCAGTGTGGACCTATTGTGCCATGCCATGCTCTCCAGAAGTCTTCATACCTAATTTCTATATGTCCTTGGTTTTATATCCCTACATTTAAAAAAAAAGTCATTTTTTTAGACAAAAAATGTACACTTAATAATTTTTCATTATTCCTGTTTAGGTGTGTGGTTTTTTTCTGTCATTGTCCCAATTATTCACATCTGTTGTTTTTCTTCACTTTTATGCTTATGGAAGTCAAATGTCTACTGTAAGTTAGTTTTCCAAAAAAAAAATAGAATTTTTAATATATTATCCTGAAGCATTAATAATGCCAGGGCTTTTAGGCAAAGGATGTAATTTAGACTAGTCTGCTTATTGCATCTATTTATCAGGACAGGATAAGGATATTATTTTAGCCTAACTCGATTTGTTGTAGCTAATACATACAGATTGAGAAATGTAAATGGGGAGCAAATAATACGTGCACAGGATGCTTGCCTGGACATCATCTTAGTTAATGTAATGGAAATCCTTTAATACATGTTTATATATTTACACAGGGAGAATTAAATGTGAAAATTCTTTACCTCTGAAAAATTTAAAGATACCTTGACCCTTTACAAGTACACCTAACAGCTGGACTAAGAGTGCTTAGCAGCATTCAGGAGGGGTCTGTGTGGAATTCTCCTAGGCAGAACCCTAGAGCAGCCTTGCACCAACCTAAGACATTTTCCAGATAAAACATGTGATATGGAGCTGGAACATACCTGAGATGGCCATCCTGTTACAGTGTATGGCAGTTAATCCTATTCACTTTGGTGTAATTAATGAGAATGGTGAAATAGAAGTGTAATCATTTCTGCAAGAGGAAATGTCAGCCCATTAATGAGAATAAGGGTTATTATTGTCAGTTGAAGCAGCAACTATTCAGATTGCTGAGTTGGTGTGTTCACATATTTAGATGTTCATTTCAGGGTATAACAAAGAGAGGGAACATTTTTCAAGAGGATTTAAAAAAAAAA
>NW_012107709.1:1188849-1197550 GCF_000951045.1 Mandrillus leucophaeus | reverse complement strand
CCTGTACTCTGAAAGACTAATTTAATTAGAGGTAGTGATATTTCAGTGTAATTTGTTAATGGGTACATTCTGCAAAAAAAAAAAAAAAAGAAAGAAAAAAGAATAATTCTGCCTAAGCACTGGTAATTTTATGTATTTTTAGCTGGATTCTGTCAAAAGAAAGAGTTTTCTTTGAATTTCATAGCATAGAGATGCCTGGAGGAAGAATATCAATGAAGCGAAGAACAGCTTAAAAACTTTTGAGTTATTAGAATGTATACAAGGGAGAACGCAATAATCTTTTTGCTTTCCCAGTACTTTAATATATAAAATTGTATGCATAGCATTACTAGACTACTGAAAGCTAAATTTTTTATTTTTGATGTCATAATCATTCTTCTGTATCATCCCTACTGCTGTTTTGATTTTTTTTTTTTTTACAGTTTCAGATTAAAGAAGAATATCATAGCACATTATTTCTTTCTTTTATTTCTGGCAACTTGTATACGTTAGTTAAATATGACATGACCTCCTGAAAAGGAAATGAAATAGCAGCTCCTAATAGACTTTGTAGTATTTTGGGGAACATTATAATAAAAACTTTAGGGAAATATCAATACTTGTAGTAATTTTAAAAAGTTTGTTTTTTGAACTTAACCTACAATAAGTTTGATTCTGATGTATTTCATTTTTATAGAACTTTCGTCCTAATTTTACTGTCTTGTAGGTCACTCAAGTTGAGGCCTTATTAGACATGATGGGCTAGGATGTGCTACACTAACAGTTACCACCAGTTTTCTGTGTTTAACACAAAAAAACTGATATTCATGCTAAGTCTGTTGTAGGTGTGGATGACTTTCAGGGCAGCTCTCCATGGGGGTGGTCACTCATCCTGTGGGCTTGATCTTGTATTACCTGCAGCTGGCCCGTTCTTTCATAATTATCAGGAAGAATGACCACTGCAGGGGAGGAGGGCGTCAACTTTTAAATGCTTCTGCTGTAAAGTGATATGTGTCCCTTCTACTTGCTGATTCTGTTAACCATGTGGTCAGGCTTAATGTCAAGGGAGATGAGAAGTGTAATCTTTCTGAATATCTAGGAAGGGGAGAAAAACTGAAGATACTTCTGAGCATCACTAATGCTTACATTCGGCTTAATGTTTAAGCAGCATGGCAAGTAGATCCATGTTTCTGAGCTAGAAGGCCATGAATGGGATACTGGTGTGCTACAGATACTCACTGCAACTGGTTTTTAGTTTTTAATGTGGCTGCTAGAATTGATGAAATAACATATATGGCTCACATTGTATTTCTGTTGGACAGCATTTGCCCTCCAGGCCATCAGCAGGTAGCTCCTTGGGCTGAGAAAGGAGAATAATTTCCAGGTATCAAGAGGATGATCTCTAGGGAACTGGTGGTGATGTCAGGTTATGGATGGTCTAGCAAGGTCTTGGAGTGCCTGCCCTTGATACGTCTGTCATTCTGGTGTGATCCCTGTAAGGCTGTCTCTAATTATACCTACTCCCCACGTCTACTACCATGTTCAAAAGACATTAACCAAGATTTCTCAGCCTGTTCAAACCACCATTATGTTTTGATCCAAATAGCTTTTACATTATTAATGGAGTAGAAGGAAATTTTGGTAATGGAAAGTAAAAGGACAATAGTGGGAAAAGATTTTGGCTAGAACTTCAGTGGTCTCATTTTATGGGCAAATCAGTGCCTTAGTTTTATCAGCTGGCCTCCCAGGGGGAAGCAGAAAGATCAAAAGAAAATGAAATTATTTTGTTGAAATGCTACATGGCACAAACAAAGCATGACTGAAGACTACACCAGGCCTAGCTGAATTTGGCTTTTCTCTACGATTTAAAGTTTCACAGAGAGATTCTGGTTTCTGGCTTTTGATAGTGGTCAGTGATGTCTAGTGACTTCCTAGCCACTAGAATCCATTTCCTCCCATGAATGATGAAGATAGTAATTAGGTAATACAATAATGATCCTGTCAAATTAGAATTCATGTGCCCTTGGGCTTTTTTATAGTGTTAAAAATGTGAAGACTCTTTACAATAAAACAGATAAAAATTAATTCACAACAGTTAAAATAATATTTGAAGGGATAATATTCAAAATCGTATATGCACTACTGTATACCCCATTGTTATTTGCCGTAGCTACCCTATGCTGTAATAGAACTGTGAAACTTACTCTTCCTGTCTAACTGATAGATGTTTAAAGTGATGGCTATGGTAATGACCCTGATTCGATCACTGTAGTACATGTACATGTATCAAAACACCACACCATACCCTGTGTGTATGTATAATTATGTCAATTAAAAATTAATAAAAATAATAATATTTAAATACCCTTATGGCTTGCTCTGAAAACTTCCTGCAATTGCAAACGCTTATTATTTTCTTTCTTTTTTTTTTTTTGGAGACTGAGTCTCGTTCTGTCACCCAGGTTGGAGTGCAGTGATGTGATCTTGGCTCACTGCAACCTCTGCCTCCTGGATTCAAGCAATTCTCCTGCCTCAGCCTCGCGAGTAGCTGGGACTACAGGTGTACACAGCCTTGCCTGGCTGATTTTTTGTATTTTAGTAGAGACAGGATTTCAACGTGTTGCCCAGGCTGGTCTCGAACTCCTGAGTTCAGGCAATCCTCCCACCTCAGCCTCCCAAAGTGCTGGGATTATAGGCATGAGCCACCGTGCCCCGCCTATTATTTTCTGTTATTCTTCTGAATAAGACTTGTGTAGATCACAGGAGAGGTCTCCTGCATAACACTTCCCCAGATTATCTCCCTGACCACGACCTCACTCATGGAGCAACCACCACAAAATTTCCCAACTCTCCCATCAAAATTCTTCAGTTAATCTCATCACGATTTTAATACCAATATGTTTATCCTCAGTGAAGATTTTATGCAAGTATTGATTTTATCCTTCAGTTTAATTTACGTATTTTTTGCTGATATTTTTACTATTTAATTCTAAAATAGAAGTTATATAAATTTTGTCATTTACTGTTTTTGTGTGGTATCTGACAATTACTAATTTTGTAAATTTTCTTAATTGCTTATTTTGTCTTCCTTCGCTTTTTCTTTTTACTCTTTCTTTGCTTTCATTTCTTTTTTCCTTCTGATTGGATTTTAAGGTTAACAATTAGTCAAAAGTCTTATTATTAATGGAAATCAGTGATTAATTTTGTGTGTTTTAGAATTAAAGTGTTTATAGTGTTTATATTATGTTTAAGATACACATTTTTAGAAAGAAACTCCTTTCAATTAAATTAGTTGATTTCTCTGGACACTAAATTACTAAAGAGAACAGTAAGTTCCAGAAACTGATTGTTTTCAAAATACATTTTGGTTATCTAGGAATGTAGAAAATGATTATATTGTATATATTTTTAACTTTTAATTACTAAATTAAATTCTAATTTAGATCGCTGTATGTTTAATTTAGAAGCTTTTTATATGCTTTATATTAAAGCATTTAAAATGCAGATAGTCTTAATTATATATTTTAAATACATATAATTTATATTATTTATATATATACTTTATATTATTAACAAATAGATTTTCTAGATTTGTGCGTGCCTGCAATCTGTTTTGTCTTTAGATTTCATTTCTACATATGTTTATTTTCCCAACACAAAGGATAATTTGAGAATAAATGCTGAAAACCTCTGAGCCTCACTAGAGTTCACCCCTCAAATGATTAAGATAATTGGGCAATATAATGATGATTCTCTTAAATTGGAATTCATGTGCCATTATAATTATTCTCACACATGGAGTAAACATTTCATTTGCATGCAAAAGTGATGAAGTGAAGCTCCTTGCATGACAAATTTTTGTGGCACTCTACCCCAAAACAGCCATCTTAGACATAAGTAGTTTTGAATTCTCTTACACAAAAAGTAAGAATCTTTCTTTATGAGAAAGATATGAGCACTATATGCTCAAGTTTTAAAAGCCATCTTTTACAAGGTTTCACATATAATACTTTAAGCCAAAGTGCTTCCCTGTTATATGGAATTTCTTATTTTACCAGTCTCTGTGTTCACTATCAGTGGTAGACTGGAAACAAATGAAGCAGAAGAAGTAGAAAAGAAGCCGGGTTAGCATAACACTGTCAGAACAGGCAGTGATGGCGTGTCACACATCGTGGTGACAGCATTAATCAAACAGATTATTAAATTTAAAACTTACTGTATATTGATGACGTTAAGACCTTAGTATATTTGCTAATTAATAGACTTTTTAGAATCCTTGAAGATCATTATTTATTCTGAAAAAATCAAAACAAACTTCTGTAGATTATGTATGCCAGGAGGCAAAGAAATACTCATATTTCATGTTTTAAAATATTCATATTGGCCAGGTGCAGTTGGCCTGTAATCCCAACACTTTGGGAGGCCAAGGCAAGTGGATCACTTGAGCCCAGGAGTTTGAGACCAGCCTGGCCAACATGGTAAAACCCCGTCTCTACTAAAAAATAACAACAATTAGCTGGGCGTGGTGGTGCATGCCTGTAGTCCCAGCTACTTGGGAGGCTGAAGCAAGAGAATCACTTGAGCCTGGCAGGCAAAGGTTGCAGTGAGCCAAGATCACCCCACTGCATTCCAGCCTGGGTGACAAAGCGACACTCTGTCTCAAAATAAAAGTATTCATACATGAGGCTGATGCTCTGGCCCTAGTGGCATGCAGCTATAAAGGCTATAGATGATATGAAGGTGTAAACATCAAGAGTTTCATCTGAGATGAGTTTTACTCACATAGCAGCTCTTGTACTCAGCTCCTGTTTGCTCATAAATCATAATTCCACATAAATTCATATGAAAATATGAATCTAAATAAATGGCTATCGCTTTATTCAAAGGTAAGGGATTAGATTATCACATTTACTGATATTTGCCAGTGTGTACACAAGCTGTCCAAAAAATACCTTTTTTTCAAGAGTTAATTAAAAAAATGTATTGTGTGTTTTAAATGTTGCTCTCTTTAGATTGGTCGAAGGAGAGTTATTCTCTTGAAAAGAAGAGCTTGCTTACCAGACATTTTGGAGCACCTGAATGAACTTAATTGAAAATTGCAAAGGCCATATAAAAATATTACACACACAGAGTTTATAGATACAAAGCAAAAGTTAAACTTTCAAAAAAGGATAAAAATGATTCACTTGTGTTATTGGTGTTATATTGAAAACCTAAAAAACAGTATTAAAACTATTAGAGCAATCCCTGTGGATGTTTGAAACTCATTATTTTGAAGTACTTAATAGGAAAAATTTTGAAAAACGTTTGCATTTCCGAAGGACTTTCCACATTACATTTGCCCTTGTAAGTAAAAGAAGGACCATGAAATTTAATAAATTTAGCCCTCATGGCTCATGACAAGAAAGAACTTTCTATTACTTGGAGAAAAAGTGGTAAATGCTATAATGTCCTTTGCTCCCACTGACTCTTGTGAATAAAGTTTTCGTTGATAGCAATTAAGAATTTGATATTTCAGTCAGAAAACATACAAAGATATTTTGTGAACACAAGCTCAAATTTATCATTAAAGATTTAAAAAATATTTTAGTTGGAAATTTTACACATATTAAAGAATTTATATATTCCACAATACTCTGTATTTGTTTTCTTATCATAATTATATGCTGTAAAGAAAATGGAATGACTTTTTTCACCAAGCTCATTCTCAACCTGTCTCTAAAACTGTCCCATTGTATATGTGTGAAAAGGATTGGTAAGCCCTGACATGGCAACTAAATTATTCTAGAGAGAAAAAAAAATTGTTCCTGTATGAAATTTAGAAAGGAACTATTGTGGCAAAATGATACCAAAGCGGAATTTTTTTCGGATTTATGAGCAAATTTGTTATGTGGTAACTATCCTCCGTTGGAATGTATATGTAAAAACACTGGAAGTGTACTTACTGGTGAGACAGTTTCTCCCTACCTTCCTCCCTCCTAATGCCGTCATTAATTGAAATCTCATTCATTAACAAATACTGCTCTGTGGCTGTGGAAAAGAAATTTCTGTTAACACTGTGAAACTATTTCTATTTTCTCAATGCCTTTGAAAATAGCAATTAGTATGGAAAAAAAAAGTCAAAGGTATATTTAGACATGAAAATATTTTAGTGTTCTCATATAATTGTTTCTAAATATGGTATAATGTTTACTTGAGCAAAAATTATAAACCATATGTATTTGCACATTTTCATTCACTTGGTTTATGTAGTGCTATTAACTGCTACTACATTTAATATATAAGATCTGTGGTTTCTTGTTAATATTTTATAAGGATATTATGGTTTTATGGTTAACATCATTTTGAGGTATTGCCTTTAGAGTAAAAAATTTCTTTAAAATAATTATTTCCCTGGTGATTAATTTTATGTTAATCATGTTCACACAGTTTTATGTGGGCTAGAACACAGTAACTACATCTGATGTATGTAAACTATGCAATATCTCTAATAATACATTTGTTGTTTAATAGTACGATTTTTTTGCCATAATCATTTAGTCATATATAGACTTAATTAATCCAGAGGATCAAGCCTGTTATTTCATTTGTCTAAGGAAGTGTATTTTCTTTTATCCTATGTTATGATATTCTGGAGTTTCTACCTGAGATTATCTGAGCATAAGCAAATTTAATGTTGGTGAAAGGAAGGTTCTCTCAGGAAAAAATCTCAAGCCAAATTTTAAAATCATTTTTGAAATAAAATTTTAATTGTTTACATGTATCTGTTAAAATAGCATAACTTTCATTAAATGTCAATGCAGTGTCTTCATACTTAGGATAATTACATAAAGTTATTGGTTCAATTATATTATCCAACTCTGACTAATACCAGCTTGAGGCAATTCAATGGAAGTCATGTTTGTGAGAGATTGGGGATCTTAAAAACTAGACAACCATCCATTCCTTTAAGATACATCTGATAATTAGCATGTTTGACCATCATCTGTACGAAATCTTATACTTTTTTAACTTAATAAACTTTACTTCTTAGACCAGTTTTATGTTAGCAGAAATACAGTGTTTCATATATCTCTCCTAGTACTTGGTTCCTCTATTGGTGACATCCTGCATTAGTGCGGTATATTTGTTACAATTGACAAATAAATAATGATGCATTATTATTAACTAACGTTTCTAGTTTGCAGTAGGGATCATTCTTTGTGTTACACAGCTCTATGGATTTTGCCAAAAACATAGTGCTATGTATCTACCATCAGAGCATCATACAGAATAGTTTCACTCCTACACATGTATTTTAAGATAAATTTGACATCATCTCTTCTTGAAAGCCCATATATTAAAAATGATAAAACTGCTTCATATTTTGAAAAATAAAAGTTGAAAATCTTGTTCATTATGTTACTCAGAGTTCTGTACCTGCCATTCATAAGGAAAATATTTTAATAACAGAAACAGGTTGACTCCAGTGGACTATGTATTTCTCCTTACAGCAGTCAAATGTCCATGATATTAGCCTTATTTTCATCATCAAAGTTTAATTTTTGAAGCTAATTTAAAATATTAAAGCATGTCCCTTGTATATCCTCTCCCTTCCACATTGTTTCTGTGTACTATTTTTGTTTTTAAGCCTAAAAATCTTTCTGAAAGGCTATGAACTAAAAAATATATAATTTATAAATTATATATATATTACTGTATACCTCAGATTCTGTAACTTAACAGTTTCCCACTTTTTTCCTATTAACTTTTAAGTTTGTGTAAAATAAACAACTTGAGTAAGTTTTAGTGTTTGTTCCTAGAGCAGAGGTGAATCTTTTCAAATTCAAGAAGATATTTATAGCTGCATATAAGTCACAGGTGAACCAGACAACAGGCAATAAACCTTAACCCGTGGATGATAAATGGAATTCACATATTATCCATTGAAATTTGAAAGCTTTTTGATTTGTGTGACTTGCACATAATAAAATGTGATTCACATGGAAGAAGCATATAATCATGAGCCAGGTACCATACATGGATTGCTTCAAAACCACCAGATCAAGTCAGGACTAATATTTCGTCAAGGAGAACTTTTTCAGTTGACTTAGTTTTATCTAAGATGTTGACCCAACTGGATAAATGTACAAAGGGAATTATGTAATACACCACATTCCATAGAGCCTGAATAATGCCAAAAGATTTTGTGTGTTTTAATATTTGAGCACATGAGAATTATCACCTGTTTTTAAAACTCTGAAAATTGTAATAACAGATATATTAAACTAATTCATATTGGTCATAGGTTAGGGGCAGAGGTGATAGAAAAACTAATTGACTTTAAATGACTGACCTTTATACAATTTCCTCCAAACTGTTTTCTCTAGTGTCAGACTCACTTAGGTCAACCTCTTCTCATTCATAGGATGTGCAGTAAGTGACTTTTTACAAATGCATTTTTTGCAGAGGCCTCCTCCTTTCCCTCCCTGAAGCACTGTGACACCTGAATCCGAATAGGTAACGGTAGAACATTAATAGAACAAGCGCCAATGACTATGAAATCCCCTCTTCTGTCTGTCACACCCTTATCCCACCTTTCTTTCCTTCTCTTTCTTTCTTTTCTTTTCTTCTTTTTCTTTCTTTTTCTTTCTCTTTCTTTCTTTTACTTTCTGTCTCTTTCCCTTCCTCCCTCCCTCCTTCCTTCCTTCCTTCCTTCCTTCCTTCCTTCCTTTCTTTCTTT
>NW_012107709.1:1188153-1188674 GCF_000951045.1 Mandrillus leucophaeus | reverse complement strand
TCTCTCTCTCTCTCTCTTCCTCCCTCCCTCCCTCCTTTCTTTCTTTTCTTTCTTTTCAAAAAATTTCAATAGGTTTTTGGGGGAACAGGTGGTGTTTGGCTACATGAATAAGTTCTTTAGTGGTGATTTCTAAGATTTGGGTGCACCCATCACCCGAGCAGTGTGCGATGTACCCAGTGTGTAGTCTTTGATTCCTCACCCTGCTCCCACCCTTTCCCTGAGTCTCCAAAGTCCTTTGCATTGTTCTTACACCTTTGCATTCTCACAGCTTAGCTCCCACTTATGAGCGAGAACATAGGGTTTAGTTTTCCATTCCTGAGTTACATCACTTTGAATAATGGTCTCCAGTTCCACCCAGGTTGCTGCAGATGTCATTAGCTTGTTCCTTTTTATGGCTGAGTAGTATCCCATGGTGTGCATATATATATATATATACACACACACACACACACACACACACACACACGTGTATATACACGTGTGTGTGTGTGCGCGCGCGCAAGTATCTTTTTTGTATAATA
>NW_012107709.1:1068904-1188103 GCF_000951045.1 Mandrillus leucophaeus | reverse complement strand
GCGCGCAAGTATCTTTTTTGTATAATAACTTCTTTTCCTTTGGGTAGATACTCTGAAGTGGATTTGCTGGATCAAATGGTGGATCTACTTTTAGTTCTTTAAGGAATTGCCACACTCTTTTCCATAATCATTATACTAGTTTCCATTCCCACCAACAGTGTAAAAGCGTTTTCTTTTCACCACATCCATGCCAACATGTATTAGTTTTTTATTATGGCCATTCTTGTAGAGTGAGGTGGTATTACATTGTGGTTTTGACTTGCATTTCCCTGATAATTAGTGATACTGAGCATTTTTTTCATACATTTCTGTTCCATTGGTCTATATGCCTATTTTAATACCAGTACCATGCTCTTTTGGTGACTGTGGACTTATAGTATAGTTTGAAGTCAAGTAATATAATACCTCCAGATTTGTTCCTTCTGCTTAGTCTTGCTTTGGCTATGTAGGCTCTTTTTGGTCCCATGTGAATTTTAGGATTGTTTTTCCAGGTTCTGTGAAGAATAATGGTGGCATTTTTGATGGGAATTGCATTGAATTTGTAGATTTGCTTTTAGCAGTATGGTCATTGATCATTTTCACAATATTGATTCTACCCATCCATGAGCATAGTATGTGTTTCCATTTGTTTGTGCCATCTGTGATTTTTTTCCAGCAGTGTTTTGTAATTTTCCTTGTAGAGGTCTTTTGCCTCTTTGTTAAGTATATTCCTATGTTTGTTTTGTTTTGTTTTGTTTTGTTTTTGTAGCTATTGTAAAAGGGGTTGAGTTCTTGATTTGATTCTCAACTTGGTCGCTGTTGGTGCATAGCAGAGCTACTGATTTGCGTACATTAATTTTGTATCCTGAAACGTTGCTGAATTTGCCAGTTCTAGGAGCTTTGGGATGAGTTAGAGTTTTCTAGGTACACATGTCTTCAGCAAACAGTGACAGTTTGACTTCCTCTTTATCAATTTGGATGGCCTTTATTTTCTCTTGTCTGATTGCTCTGACTAGGACTTCCAGTACTGTGTTGAATAGAAGTAGTGAAAGTGAGCATCCTTGTGTTGTTCCAGTGTTCAGGGGGAATGCTTTCAACTTTTCCCCATTCAGTATAATGTTAACTGTGGGTTTGTCATAGATGGCTTTGATTACCTTCTATCTACGTCCCTTCTATGCCAATTTTGCTGAGGGCTTTAATCTTAAAGGGATGCTGGATTTTTTAAGGTCATGCGTTAAGGAGCTAGAGAAACAAAAACAAACCAAACACAAACCCAGCAGAAGAAAAGAAATAACCAAGATCAGAGCACAACTACATGCAGTTGAAACAAACAAACAAACAAAATACAAAAGATAAATGAAACAAAAAACTGGTTCTTTGAAAGATAAGTAAAATTGATAGACCATTAATGAGATTAACCAAAAAAAGAAGAGAGAATATCCAAATAAGCTCAATTAGAAACGAAACAGGAGATATTACAACCAATACCACAGAAGTACAAAAGATCATTCAGGACTACTATGAACACCTTTACATGCATAAACTGTAAAATATATAGGAGATGGATAAATTCCTGGAAGTTTACAACCCTCCTAGATTAAACCAGGAAGATATAGAAACTCTGAACAGACCAATAACAAACAGCAAGATTGAGGTAGTGATTTAAAAGTTACCAAGAAAAAAAAGTCAAGGACCAGACAGATTCACAGTTGAATTTTATCAGACATTCAAATAATTGGTACCAACCCTACTGACACTATTCCACAAGATAGAGAAAGAGGGAATTCTTCCTAAATCATTCTGTGAAGCCAGTATCACCCTAACCCGAAAGGGACATAACAAAAAAAAAAAAAAAAGGAAAGAAAACTACAACAGACTAATATCCCTGATGAACATAGATGCAAAAATCCTCAATAAAATAATAGCTACAACAGAATACAACAGCGTATCAAAAAGATAATCCACCATGATCAAGTGGGTTTCATATCAGGGATGCAAGAATGGTTTAATATCTGCAAATCAATAAATGTGATACACCATATAAACAGAATTAAAAACAAAAAATAACATCATCTCAGACACAGAAAAAGATTTCTTTTTAATGTGCAATTTACTGTGGTACTCTCAGAGGTCTAAATTTGGCATTCTCTTCATATGCATTTTTCAGATGTTTTTGTTAATTTTATTGTTTTATATTAAAGCCTTAGATTTCAGTGATTTGTGTCATGAGTTTAGATTCTTTTGCGCTTTTGTATGGGAAGAAACAGCTGGAAATCAAACAGCCGTGTGCATAGATGACTTGAAGTTTTCATCCTCATCTGTAGAACAGAAACAGTGATTCCTACCTCAGGAGTCATTTTTAAGGTTAACATATGTGACATAATCTTAAGTGTCTTTTTCAGTGCCTTATTCCACAAGTATTAATTCATTTTCTTCTACTACCAACAACCTAATAAAAAGAATTTTTTGAATTGCCTGGGTTTTTTTTTATTCATTTGTTTGTGATGCTAGATGTTACTATAGTAGGTTGTGGGTATGTCTAAGGTTTCAGTCTATTTTCTAGTTTTTGAAAAAGTTGTAAGATATTAATGGGTACTTAATGAGCACTTATACTGTTCCTGTCACCGTCAAGTGTCATAAGAAACAAACGAACCAAGACTTAACTCTCATGAAGCCAAAGTGAGTTTATAGTCTACTTAGGGAGAGAAGATCTACTCATATGAAATTACTAGTAACCATCATTATAACTATTATTATTATAAAAATAAAGTATCAATGTGTTTTAGTGGACAGGAAATACAAATAAAAATAAAAAATTTAGAGCAGTTCCAAATGAAGGCATAGGCTGAAATCTTGTGAAAGTCATCATGGTCGACTCTTCCCCCAAAATGATGTCCTGGCTCTAGAGCTTTGGTATGGAAAATGGGAGAGTGTCCCAGGTAAGATGATGAGCCCGTGGGGTGGAGCAGCACGAGGTAGGGGATGACTGCAACCTCACTCACTGGGCAGTATATGTATTAGAAAGTGGTTCAAGTAAAACCGAAGAGACCAGGTGACCCAAGAATTAAGAGAACATTGTACTCTAGATTAAAGATCTGACATACAATGTTACAGATTTTAAGCAGGGAGGAGAAAATCACAGCAAGGGTCTAGTCTAGCAGTGGGCGTGCCATGACCAGGAACTGGGAAGACTACCCCGGAGGCTTATGTAACAGTCCAGGTGTTTATGGATGACAATTAATAATACTAGAGTGATCACAGTTAACAAAAAATGTGTGCAGAAGAGTATATAATTTTTCTAAATCCAGATTATGTTTTTAAGGACCATGAATCCCTCTTGTGTAATATAAAAAAGTACTTTTTATACAAAAAGATGGCAAAAGTCCATCTTTTTTTTATTTCTCAGCAGGGTTCCAAAAAACAATTTTACTTTTCATTTTTTGTCTTTAATGAAAGATGAGCAGTAGATGGCATTGTTCTGTAGAAAAGATTCCCATTTTTCACTTTTAAATCGTGAGGCATGGAAGATAGAGTAATTAAATATCTTTTGGGATACTTCTACTCCAAAGACAAACATTTTGACTTCACATTATTTAGTTTGAGATATAACTCTTATTTTCACTTTGAAATGATTGAAATATGAAAGATGATATAGATAGCATTATGTGGAAAATAATATATTCAGTAGTGAAAGTATTTTATGACTTATATCAAGGATTTTATGGTTACTAAGGGAAATAAGCATGCCTGTTATTTGGCTGTGACTGTGTGCACGTCTCAGTGAATTTATACTAATGACAGCAAAAGAACTGTCAGCAGCTCATTTGTGCAGTGGGAGGGTTCATAAACACTTAGATCCTCGAGAAAACCACAAGGTGTATTTGATTATATTTTGTAATATGTCCCTATTAATTACATTCCAGAAAGTATCCTATATAATTATAGGCAGAACATAATATCAGACGTTTACAGAAATAAAAAATCGCTTTTTATTTGATCCCTTTACTTGCTATTCCGATGGAATTTTTCTTCAGAAGAACAATTAAGGACTTTAAAGGAAATAATCTTCCTTAGAGAATATTTGTATTTTTATTCTTAATATCTTGAATTTGTCTAGTTCTACACAAGTTCATGGTTTAATTTTTGTTTTATTACCTGTTGAGGCGTAAGCTGTCATAGCATTTAAGAAAGCACTAGTTTTTTTTTAAGTGTGAAGTCATTGCCTGTATGATAGAGATAAGACACTGAACCTTTTTGAATTTGTCTACTCTTGTCATCATTTTTTAATTTAAAGTTTATTTTGGGATACACCTTTATTTTTATTTGTTTTAAAATTTTTAAAAATGTTACTGCTTAATAGAAGTACTATAAGCACTAGGAGGAATAGAAATTTGCAGATTATTTACCTGTTAATTACCGTAAGGTCTTACAATTCTAGAGCATAGTAAGCATTCAGTATTAATAAACGCATTGCTTTCTTTCTGTAAGCATTTGTTCAGAAATTATGTATTAAGACTGTGTGCCAGAAAGTATGCAGGGTATGCAAGATAACTAAGAACATTTGCCCCGAACTGCCTCTTCCAGGCAGTGTCACACATGACTAAGAAACTGAGGTAGCAGAAACTCAAATCACTACATGAAGACTGAGAAAAAGGGGGTTTGTTCTACTTTGAGTGACATTAGACCTGGGACTGAAGAGTGAGTGGAAGTTTGTAATAGGGTGGGAGGAAATATCAGTGAAAGATGTCAGGGTGAAAAGCAGGTACACCTGAGGACCCAGTGTCCAGGAAGTATGAAAAGAAGGGGAAAGCTTTGGAAGAAGGAAATGCTAGGGCACAGCTAAAAACTACCATCTGGCATTTCATAGTATGAAAATGCCTTTAATATAATAAAATAAAAATAAAACTTCTGTGTTTCATGCTACTGTATTTTTATCTTTTAACCTAAGCAGGATATAGGTTTAAGTATTAGGGGTTTATTTTTTTGCCTTTTTGGTATAATTATAATAACTGATATATTTCTTATCTTTTACAGTGAAGTTTAGCAACTGCAATGGAAAAAGAAAAGTACAATATGAGAGCAGTGAGCCTGCAGATTTTAAGGTGGATGAAGATGGCATGGTGTATGCCGTGAGAAGCTTTCCACTCTCTTCTGAGCATGCCAAGTTCCTGATATATGCCCAAGACAAAGAGACCCAGGAAAAGTGGCAAGTGGCAGTGAAATTGAGCCTGAAGCCAGCCTTAACTGAGGAGTCAGTGAAGGTATAGTATCCAAATCTGGCTTTAGGGCTGGTTAAAAATCAGATTTACACAGTTTGAACTAAATATATGCTTTGCTTCAGGTCACATTAATGGATGGCCACTATTTGAATTTTTATCAACTTCGGTCATTTTAGTAATTTTTTTGTGTGTTTTTAATCTTTTAAGATACTTAGACTAAATATATTTTAAGCAACTAGGAATTGTGTTTTAAAGATTTGTTTATACTTTGAGATTTATAACTTAAACTAGAAGCAGTTTGTTTTAAATTTCTTAGAAGCTTTACAAGCTGTTAAATAAAACCACAAAATAAACAATTCTTTACAAGATGTCATCAGTCAGATTTATTAGATGAGACGTACAGATTTAAAGTAGTAACAGGAAAACATTTCTGGCAGTGAGTATTGGGTTTTTGTCTTGTTCCTTAATAATCAAATTGGGGGGTATGAATTATTTATACTACCAACATGACTTTTTAGGAATGATATACTCCCTCTGGTGGAAGCTGCTGTGAGCCAAGATAAAATAAATGAGGTACATTTCCAACAGAGTGCCATTCAGTTCAATTCAACAAATATTTATTGAGCACTTAATTTGTATAAGTCACTGTTAGGAATTTCATTAATAAAATACAGTAACTTCAGTAAAGTTATGATAATATTTTCTGAATATTTTAGTTTTTTGAGTTAATTCAAAACAAATATGATGGGACACACCCATATATTCTGAAGTCCATGAACTATGGAACTATGACCACTACATTATTTTATACTTATTGTACTGTGAGAGATGGAAACACACACATTCATTTTGGGTATTTAGTTGTAAATGTGATATACATACCCACCATCAAACATGAGTCAAGATATCAGAGGAAAATTTATCATTTTTCTCTTATTTCAGTGTTGTGGTTTTATTATGTGAAATTTACTTTGTTAATCTATTAACTGTTGAGGGAAGTCATGTCATTTGGGTAATATAAAGTGAAAACCCAGTAACTAATGGAGTGAAAAGATGCTTTTGTTGTCGATTTGCTGTGTTCCAGCAAAGTAGCTTGGATATTTGCACTGAAGCAGCAAGGGCTAATGGCTAAAATGTCTACAGATAGAGGAAGAAACAGAAGAAAATGTTGACATCCAGCAGAGATTAATACCTAATGTGCAAAGTGGGTCATCTACAGCATCCATCATGGCTGACATAGGTTTAGAATAATTACAGCATTAATTCTGTGGGATTTAATAGGGTCATAAATATTTGAGACATTCCTTAGCAGTATGTATTAAACTTCTCTTGGAATTCAAATTATATTTTAGCACATCAAGATCTAAATTTAATGTACAGTAGCACATTACCTGAACTGTGGTTTAAACTAATGAGAAATATATAAAAGGGTACTATTAAATTTTGCTCAATATTAACTGCTATCTAAGAAGGTTTATAGAAACTGCAAATAGTTTACATAGCTGTGCCATATAATAAATTGTTTAGAATTCAATTTTTCAGATACACAGTATAACCCAAAAATTTTATGGTGTTTTCTGTTATTTTAATAGGGGGCCGGGGAAAAGAGCCTCCAGACTTATTTTTTGTTCATAATAAACTGTGATTCCTATGCTTTCAGGTATTCAATAATATTGATGTACTTTCAGAAAATGTTTTTCCTAGTACTCAGGAATGTCTTGTTGTATTTTAATGTAAAGGAGCCACCAGAAGTTGAAGAAATCGTATTCCCAAGACAATTCAGTAAGCACAGTGGCCACCTACAAAGGCAGAAGAGAGACTGGGTCATCCCTCCAATCAACTTGCCAGAAAACTCCAGGGGACCTTTTCCTCAAGAGCTTGTCAGGGTAAGGTGGCACAATTTTAACTGTTTTCGTAGCACAAGACAAATGTATGTGAAAAATATTTCTATTTATTTTACAACGTAGAATTTATGACATGTATATACAGAAAGTGTTTTTCTATATAGATAGAATTTGTGTAGTGTTGTAGAAAGCCTCTTCTCATTTGCTTTGTTACCTTTTGGATTATTTATAAGTAGAGCTCTCTTGTGGGTCCTGCACACTGTGGATTAGAAAGCTTTTTCAGTTTGTGACTACACAAGCCCTAAAGCCAACACATATTCCCAACCATAGCATTTCCGCTCTCACAGCACACACACCCCTAAACTTCCCTGTCTGAAAGCTGGGCTCTCTGTACTGATCTTTGCCCTCTACAGATGGTTTTTGGGCCACAGAAAAAATAAAGGGCAATCATTGTTAAAAATGCCAGCACCAAATGCATTTGAGAGATTTTTTAAAGAAAAGAGTGACCTCTGATACCATTAACAGAATCCCCAGGGCTGTGTAAAATCATTGGCTTTCAAATCTGAGGAGTAAGTTTTGTTTGTTTTGTTTTATTTTGTTTTTATTTACTCTAGATACATACCATCAGCTACATAAAAAAAAATGCTGATATTTTTGCATTTTAGTAAACCTAACAACCCATTATTTATTACAAAAGTGTAGTAAGACAAGTCTGTTGTATTCCCATTTGTTAAATATAAATGTTTCTGTATATGATTATTTTAGCATTCTAACACATACTTACTGAAAGCCTTTTTTTAAAAATAAGCCACTTATTTATGTTGCATATTCTGTCCTAATGTACATTATAATTCACTTTAACAATGAATGTAACTCTGAAATAAAGATACTCTCTCTTTTTCTACTTTAATGAAGTTTTAGAGAAAAGAGCATTTTGCTTTAACTTTAAAAAAAAAAAAAAAACAGGTCGGGTGTGGTGGCTCACGCCTGTAATCCCAGCACTTTGGGAGGCCAAGGTGGGCAGATCACAAGGTCAGGAGATCGAGACCATCCTGACTAACATGGTGAAACCCCGTCTCTACTAAAAATACAAAAAAATTAGCGGGTGGAGGTGGCGGGCTTCTGTACTCTAGTCTCCTGGGTGAGGCAGGAGAATGTCGTGAACCCGGGAGGCTGAGCTTGGCAGTGAGCCGAGATCGCGCCACTGCACTCCAGCCTGGGAGACTGAGGGAGACTCCTTCTCAAAAAACAAAAACAACAAAAACTAGATTTTATTGATGGATTAATTATAAGTAACTAATACATAAGGATCTCTTATTTTTTTCTCTGTACCTGCCTCCCTCCGTCCCCTTCCATAGCCTATTCTGTCTCCTGTGACTGCTTATACATTGACTTAATTTTCTTGAGAGTAGTTGTATTTGGAGAAGGCAGTGAGCCTATAAGTGATATAATGTTTGCGAGCACAAAAATATATCTTAAAGTGCTTTCTTTTGTGCTTTATTATTAATGAAAATTTCAGGTGTCACTTTAGAATGTTACGGAAAGCTTTGGTGCTATGAACAGTGTTAGTACAATGCAAGTACAGAAATCCGACATTCAGGCTCAGCCATGACTGTATTAGAGTTCCATTTGAGGATATTTCACACTATGGATAGACAATTAATTCTTGTTACTGATGCAAAAAGGTAAACAATGTTTATTTTAATGAAATTGGACAGCTGTTACTATGTTAAATCGTCTAACCTAGAAACTCCCAGGACAGAGTTTGATTGTTTAAAAACTGACACTTGTAGATTTGGAACTTTTGCACTGCTCCTAGTGAGTCTTCTTTTAGATGTTAATGTTGCCTCCAGTCTTTCTGGTGATAGATGACATCTCTTTTGAAGCCTATCACCAAGAAGCAGAGGAAGAACAGGCACTCAGAGAGTTTCAGTGATTTTCTGGGAAGAGATCGTAGAAGTTTGTAGCTGAAAAAGGGCATGAAGTGTGATGTGCCCCATCTCTGATAATGAGCTCATTTAGTCTCTCACTTAATGTGATTGTTTTCTTGATCCTCAGATCAGGTCTGATAGAGATAAAAACCTTTCACTGCGGTACAGTGTGACTGGGCCAGGAGCTGACCAGCCTCCAACTGGTATCTTCATTATCAACCCCATCTCAGGTCAGCTGTCAGTGACGAAGCCCCTGGATCGCGAGCAGATAGCCCGGTTTCATGTAAGTTTCCAACCAGCTGATAATTCTGTGTATTAACACTTCTAAATGTCTGCAGAGTTTACCATTGCCTCTTATATCAGTCTGAAAGCCTCAATATTGAGAGTTTTAAGAATTGCATCTGTAGTCTTTTGGTTAATTTTAATAATTTTATTGTTTTTGTAGAATTGATAAATGCCCTGATAGAAAAACAAATAGATAGATAAATGCCACAACAAAGAAAGAAGGAAGTGAAATTGCCTAAAATCTCGTTACTCTTTACATATTGATCCTTGCCTTCAGATATGTGGTTAAGAACCTGTAAGAACAAATTTATATGAATGGAGTCAAATCTGTTACATGTAAAATATATAGATACCATAGCATCGTTAATGAATGCATAATATTCTAATCAAAGTGAGTCCCCTATTCCTTTCTTATGTTGAATTTTCTTTGGGATTTTTTTACTCTTATTGCTAAGAACCTTTTATCTAATTAGGAATATTAGTGCTTGGTGTGTCCTACATTTTCTCCTTATGTTTATTTCTAACATTGTCAATAATTTTCCCATAGTAGAACATCGTTTTTACACTGTAAAATTCATTTAAAAAATTTTTTTCATACATTCTGGCTTTCCAGAGATGTTAATAAAGGCCTTCCCTACTGCAGGATGCCAGTCTCCCTAGTTTTACTCCAGGATACCAGTCTCCCCAGTTCCCCAATTTTTTGTTGTGTTCACTTTTTACATGTGAATTTTTAACCTCTGTGAAATTATTTTAATAAAAGGAGACACCCACTTTGTTTTTCCTTTATGACTAGCTACTTGTCCCAACAGCATATATTGAATTAGTTTGCCCGTTAGATCCATCATCTACACTTACTTAATCACTAAAACTTTCATCCCACATGTGCATGGATGTGTTTCCAGACTCTTATTTTGCCCACTGATACACTTGTTGAATTCTTGTACTTTTACCTACTTTTAAAATTATTGATGTTTTTTTCTTTTTTTTTTTTAATTATACTTTAAGTTCTAGGGTACATGTGCACAACGTGCAGGTTTGTTCATATGTATACATGTGCCATGTTGGTGTGCTGCACCCATCAACTCATCATTTACATTAGGTATTTCTCCTAATGCTATCCCTCCCCTCTCCCCAACCCCAGGACAGGCCCCGGTGTGTGATGTTCCCCACCCTATGTCCAAGTGTTCTCATTGTTCAGTTCCCACCTATGAGTGAGAACAATTATTGAAGTTTTTAAACTTCAATAGATTCACCTAGATCAAACAGACAAATAAGCATATGAAAAATTTAAAATGTCTTATGCACTGAGTATTGCTCTATACTCTTTCTTCCCAAAGACCTTGATTTCTTCATTCCATTTTTTAAAATCATTGGAGGAATAGGTTATTCTAATGCTTTCCATATTGTTTTGAAATGTAGGAAAAGAAGTAAAACTTCCAAACGTCTCACAAAGACAACATAGCATTAACAAGGAAACATATTTTTAGATAGCACACAATAGACCAGCCACTACTTCGACTAGTCTCTAATTTGTGAATATAAATAAGATCAATTTAAAATTCTTAAGGATCTCTTCCTATAGGAATTCTCGCTATCTGAATTCCTGTGGTTAAAACTCAGGAAATGAGTATATTCAGGTCAAATTTGGATTAAATTATTGCTAAGTGCTTGCTACTTGCACATTAAAAGAGCAATACCAGCCAGGTGTGATGGCTCACACCCGGAATCCTAGCAATTTGGGAGGCCGAGGTGGGTGGCTCACTTGAGGTCAGGAGTTCCAGACCAGCCTGGCCAACATGGTGAAACCCTGTCTTTACTAACAATAAAAAATAAAATTATTCTCATATGGTGGTGCACACCTGTAATCCCAGCTACTCAAGAGGCTTAGGTGGGAGAATCACTGGAACCTGGGAGGCGGAGGTTGCAGTTAAGCCGAGATCATGCCAGTGCACTCTTACCGTCCAGCCTAGGTGACAAAGCAAGACTGCACCTCACAAAAAAAAAAAAAAGAAAAAAAGCAATACCCATAACAGAGTAGAATTAATTATACAATTGAAAGTATTAAGGTTTAGTATTCAGATTCAATATTTTATACAAGTATAATTGTTTTAGTATTAAGAATATTAATGTAATATAAGATATTAAATAAGCCAAGGGGGAAAAAAAAAGAATTATCTTTATAGGTATTGAATGGCAGTATTAAAATTTACATTGTTTTTATGTGTTTATATAACCTCTGAATTTAAAAAAGGATATGTTGAAGGTGTTTTTTAATTTGATTGAGTATCCAGCAGCAACCAATGGCAAGCATCAGACTTAACAGGAAAACTAGAAGCATTCCAGTCAAAAAGAAACAATTAAAGGAGCACTAAACAGCTGTTGAAAAGAATGAAATGAATCTATGGGCTAGATGAAAGGATTTTGATGATATTCTGCCAAGTGTACCGAATGATTATTTTTGTTTAAAAAGAAAAATAAGATAAAGTTTCTAGAACAGTATCTATAAAACTGAGAACTGAGCTATCGTATATACTCGTGTATCTTTTTTTTTTTTTTTAACGGAGTCTCACTCTGTTGCCCAGGCTGGAGTGCAGTGGCATGATCTCAGCTCACTGCAGCCTCCGCCTCCTGGGTTCAAGCGATTCTCCTGCCTCAGCCTCTCAGTAGCTGGGACTACAGGCCCCCGCCACCACACCCAGCTAATTTTTTGTATTTTTAGTAGAGACAGGGTTTCGCCATGTTGGCCAGGCTGGTCTCAAACTCCTGACCTCAAGTGATTCACCTGCCTCAGCCTCCCAAAGTTCTGGGATTACAGGCATGAGTCACATGCCCGGCCATATACTAGTATATTTTTAACGTTTGTGAATGACTTTTACAATTAAGAAAAATAAAAAAAAAAAAAAACTAGTGTCAAATTTCCTACATACACTTACTTCTTTCTAGATTATTTTCTGTTCCCTTGATCTCTATGACTACTTTGTGCTACTTCCACTGTTTTTTTTTTTTTTTTTTTGACACACGAGTCCCACTCTGTCATCCAGGCTGGAGTGCACTGGCACGATCTCAGCTCACTTCAACCTCGGGTTCAAGGGATTCTCTTGCCTCAGCCTCCCAAGTAGCTGGGATTACAGACATGTGCCACCAGGCCCAGCTAATTTTTTCTGTATTTTTAGTAGAGACAGGGTTTCGCCATGTTGGCCAGGCTGGTCTCAAACTCCTGACCTCAGGTGATCCGCCCGCTTTGGCCTCCCAAAATGCTGGGATTACAGGCATGAGCCACCGTGCCTGACCTACTTTCACATTTTTAATTACCTTAAGTCTGCCTTCTCAACTGGTTTAGCAATAGGATTTTGGAGCTGTACACAACTGGTTTTGGATCTGAGTCCTGTCAGCAGCAAGAGCAGTGCCCTTCATAAATTTCCTAGTCTTTCTGAGGCTCAATTTCATGTTCAAATGCTGACAATTTCTGCCTCACTCCTTTGTATGTGGATTAAATGAGTTAAAATCCATTGTGCTCTGAGAACAATGCCTGGCGTATAGTAAATGATAGCTTTTTGCTACTATATCTATCCTAATTATATGGACTTGGTGTAACTTAAATTTTGGTGGGAAGAACAGCTTTGGTTTTTAAGCTGTGAGTTTATTCTTGCTATTTTAGTAGCCTTATAATGATGTATTTATCTTCTCACAGACATAAATCTGTTAAATAGTTTTGTTTTCTAATTACTTTTGCAGTTGAGGGCACATGCAGTAGATATTAATGGAAATCAAGTGGAGAACCCCATTGACATTGTCATCAATGTTATTGACATGAATGACAACAGACCTGAGTTCTTACACCAGGTTTGGAATGGGACAGTTCCTGAGGGATCAAAGCCTGGTAAGTTTAAAGATAATAATTTGAAGATGACTTGAGGAAAGTTTGGTATAAACCAGCCCTGTTATATGAGCAAGAAATGGAGAAATCATGTGAGCCTTTTTGGATCGTTTTCTTTCATTCATAATGCTTTTGGGAAAGAAGGAAGGTAACTTAGGAAAAAACCGATTGAAGAGAGAAAAACAACAACAACAAAAATCCTTGTTATTACCCATAATCATTTTGACCACCTTTGAAAAAATATGCACTACAGTATTTGATTCTGTCCTGTGGAATACATAGGATCCTTTCATTCTGCTTTAGTTGATTCAGCCAATGCATCTTGAAAGTGAGCCCCAGAAGACGAGAGGCTTCCTGTTTACAAAGTACAGGTGTGACTGTATGAGACATAGCAGCAATTAAACACGGTGGGAAAGCCTTAAAGATACTTGACGTTCCTGGGACTAGGTGGCGAAGTCAAAGCAAAAGCACGGAAGGGGCTTAGTGACAGCTGTGATTGCTGCCCTCTAGCTCCTCAGGACAGTTATTTTCAGGGTGGCCAGCGTGTCCCCTGCAGTGCTATCCCTTCAACCAGCAAAATGGAAAATGCGCTGGCCTAGAAATAACACTTGAGGAAAGCCACTCATGATTGTAAAGTGGTGTTTGACTAAGATTTTAGATTCTTATATTAAAAATATGACACACTTCAGTCACTGTAGAATAGCCAGGCCCCTAGAAAACCAGTGGACAAGACAATCAGTTGGTATAGGGATGGTAAAAGTAAGTGTTTGGCCAGGCTTCCTGAGATGACATGGGGTTCAGAGAGATTTAATTAGCTATTGTATTTTTGTTTCGTATTTTTAAAAGCCTCAGCATTTAAAATTGTGCTGCATAATACCTTTGTCATTGACACCAGTTTATGCAACAACTTATGCGTAAGTCAGTTTACAGATATAACCAACTATGGCTCAAATGCATACATTTTCTTGGTCCCAGTGCATATATGCGCCTCTTCAGAAAAGATGTAGGGGTAGGGTGGGGGCAGCTGGAGGGAGGCCAGGGGATGTGCAGGAAATTCAGCCATCTGTGACTCCTTCTAAGTCACGTCATCAGAGTAGCTTTCTTCAGTATTTTAAAATACAGTAAAATTAAAGCAAATTCAGCATTTCCTTACTAAAACACAAGTCTTTATAAATATTCCAAAGAAAACAAACGTTGGGCTTTTGGGACTGTGGAAATTTTTTTATATTATTTTCTTTTTTTTCTCTATTATTTCAAACTTTACAAGAATTGTTTCACAAAAACTGTTTAAAATGTGCCACTAAATCTATATTTATTATGCATTTTACCATGAATTTCCATATGATCCACCCATAAATAAAAGACTCTCAGCTATTGCTAGAAGTAGACATATTGTGAGTATATTTCCTGTGGGTCTTCTCTAAGTTTGAAAACATCCTTCTAGGCAAGATTTGTGATGAATCTTGAGCTAAACTGTGTTGTGATCTATATTTTGGCTCACACTTTTGAAACATACCTTTTTATTCTAATGATTTATTCATTCATTCAGCAGATGTTTATAAAGCATATGCTGTGTGGTAGGCCTTGTTCTGATACCGTGGATACAGTGGTGACAAGCTAGTTCCTGCCCTGTTGGAACTTAAATTGTAGTAGGGGAGAGAAATAAAAAACACGAAAACAAGCAAGTACACACTGAAGGTTTTGAAAAAATAAGGGTGTAGGGATGACACATAATCAAAACAGGTAAATGGTTTAAAGGGACAAGTTCTGAAATGAGATTTGAATAATATTACCAAAGCATCATTAGTTCAGAACCCAAGGTATACCATGGAGAGAGAATACCGAATGTAAACAGGCTCTGAGGTAGAACTGAATTTGAGTATTCAAAAGGAAGCTA
Organism: Mandrillus leucophaeus; assembly: GCF_000951045.1. Taxonomy (NCBI): domain Eukaryota; kingdom Metazoa; phylum Chordata; class Mammalia; order Primates; family Cercopithecidae; genus Mandrillus; species Mandrillus leucophaeus. The sequence goes on along the minus strand of NW_012107709.1, from coordinate 1,173,071 downwards.
GACTGGAGATAAACATTTCATAATTCAGTTCTTAAAAGGATCCCACAGAACAAACCATTCTAAACAGTAACTACTTCTCACTCTATTTCTAAATTACAGTTTGTCTAGCTGGTTTGAACTAATTGGATACAAAGGCTTTGAAGATTTCTTTTCCAAAATATCTAATAAATTGAAGTCTCTAAGTTGGTTCCAATGTTCTTTTAATCACTGAGGAAATAATGAAACACAATGCCAAATCTCTATGCAATGTACCGAAATAGCAGTGCATGAAATGGTTCCTTATGACCTGAGGAAATGGAGTGTGCCGTGTTCTGCACACAGCCTACATTCGGAAAATGACTCAGGCACTGGGGAGAATCATACTCAGCGTGTTATTTTAGACATTATTGCATAACGGAAGAAAAGATGACAGAGGGAAGAATCAGCGGCAATAAATTATGTTTCTAATGGTATCTATATTATCCATTATTTGCATTTTATATAAATTAAGGTCTAAAATGAACCTTTTTGGAATCATAAAGTGAATTTATCTTCCAAGTTATAGAAAAATTGAGTTTTTATAAATATGTATGTTGTATAATTTTTCATTCAAGGATCCAGACCAGGTTTTATCTTTTTTGAAATAAGTACTGTTCTTATGCGTAGCATTTTAAATCAAGTCTAAATGACTTTAAATATTTCTTTTTAAAAAGTGAAAATAAGACATCAAAACTATAAATATACCTTCTCTTTTGGGGTCCCTGGAATGAAGGGTAACCATTTTCCATGTACACTGTCTCTAGGAACATATGTGATGACCGTAACAGCAATTGATGCTGATGATCCCAATGCCCTCAATGGGATGTTGAGGTACAGAATCCTGTCTCAGGCTCCAAGCACCCCTTCACCCAACATGTTTACAATCAACAATGAGACTGGTGACATTATCACAGTGGCAGCTGGACTTGATCGAGAAGTAAGCCAACCAAAACCTCTATTTGTGTTTGCTTTTAATCTTAAAGGTGCACAATATCACATACATTTTATCTCCACATCACAAGATACAGTGTTGTTCAAATGCTATGCTAATTTTTTTCATTAAGTAATCTGTTGTATATTTTTCTGCAGAGCTTCAAATTGGTTAAATGATGTATATATACTAGATAAATCAATGCTAGCCTATGTGGTATTTAATGTGATACTGACTAAGCAATATTCTCTGGTATCTAATTTTTAAAATTTTTAACATTTCCTCAGTTTTCCTTGATAGTCAAAGATTTTTGTGAGGAATTAAAAATCACAGCCAAATAATTTGCACACAAACTTAGGATAATTGTTAACGCTTGTGTTATTAAAAGGCTGCAAATAACATGTATGTGATTTGGGTTTTTTTAGCCCTTGTGAATAGGCTGATAGAGTGTATTGTAGATTATCTTCTTTATTAGAACTAGCCCCTTAACTCTATGATTAATTTACTTAAAAGGCTTGAGCAGTAGTAACTGCATTAATTCTACTCACAAGTATTTGAAGTTAGAAATACAGAGAAACACATTTCTGACATAACATTTAGTTGAAAATGTATGCAGTGTTGAAGGCATTGAAATACTATGCAGTATCACAGTCTGACAGGGAACGGGTACTTCTGTTGATTCCCAGTGGGTCATCTCAGTGTTACCGGCCTCGACCCACTGTGCTCCTGCATACCCCTGTGTTTTTGTACATGTGATCCCCTCGGCCAGGCATGCCTTGCACCTTTTTCTTGATCTTGGATCTTCCAGTTCTTCAGATTCTGATTCAAGCACTGCTCATATTCTTTCCTGAAAACCTCACTCCTAGTGAAACTTTTTCATCATTTCTCGATTCTATCCTGTTTTCTCACAGATTCTCAAGGTCATTATTTTGACCATATGTAATCATTGTTTGAGTGAAATATCAAAGTGCCAACTCAGGAAGATCGGTGCTTTGTAGATTTCTGACTGAGCCAGCTTTTACTGTAATGAGACTTCAGATTATGTATGTCAAAAGGAGACATTATACCCACTGCAATAAAATATCATTGACAAGGATTTTAGAAGTTCGTTGTTTTTTGACTCTTTATTTTCTGTAGACGCATTCATTTGAGTTGAATAGAAGAAAACATTACTATTGCAATTAATTTTATACACAAAATAGTGCTAGAAGCACTACAATAAAGTAATATGAGCCAATTAAGATTACTTTATTCTGAGCTGAGAGCCTTACTTAGGAGTTAGTGTATGCCTATGACATTGTACCTATTAACTTGTAGGCATCAACAGTTCTTTTTCTAGAATTGATTTGCATCAGAGATTGTTGAAATCAGTTTAGTTTCTTAAGTAGTACTTTTAGTTCAGTAATATTTGGAACATGTATATATTTTCACCTCTTCATTACCATATGAAATACTATTTTTATATGCTGATAAACTCAGCATGAATGCCATAATTTATCTGAGAATATGGGGTAATTTTCAGTATTCTTTCTTCAGTGCCAGGTTGCTCATATACCAAGTAGATTTAGTTCATTTCACAATCCTAATATTTCTCTTTCATTCACATTGTCATTGTGAGATACAGAAATGAGACTTCATCCTGTTTTCATACAGTAATATTCCTATCTCATTTAGACTGGCTGTTTTATGGAAAGAAAGAGGCATGGAAAATTAAAGATACTTTTTACTAAAACAGACCAACCATGTTTAAAAATCAAAGAGACTGTATTTCGTTTAGAGGATGAAAGCCTGACGTGAGGCCATAATCGTCGTTAAGTTTATCTTCCAGTGGATAGAGAAGCTGTTCACTACCCCTTGATGAAACTAATGTGGAAATGGATTTGAAACTATAGAATTCTGGGTTAGATACAGTATGAGAAATAGCTTCTTGACAGTGAAATTATTAAACACAACAATGAGTTACTAGGGAAAATTATGGAAAACCTTCCTTTTCTGAAAGTCATTTAACATAGAAAAAATGTATCTATCTCGGATGGTTTATGATAATTCTTCCTGAGGCTGGGGATAAATTACTTTGACTTTTTCAGGCCTCGTGCAGGCTTGAAATTCTTTTATTTCTATTAGAATTCACAGTTTCCTTTCTGTCAAAAGTAATATTTGTTCTCGTTCTCTCAGGATGTATGGCACCTTTAAGTGATTGAACTCCTAATCACTGAAATGCTTACTGAGATTCAGCTTTTTATTTTTCTTTCATCTTCAGGTTTTAAAAATTCCGTTTTAATTCTTCAGCTTCTCCAGACCTAAAGGTGTATTTGCCACATTACCCGAGTCTTCAGCGTTTATTCCTATCTGTCCTCTTGTGACATTACTTGCTGGTAGTATTCCTGGCCTTTCCACTTCATGTCCATTTTCCTCCCTTTTTGTGCAGGACTGCCAGTGACTCACCCTTGCTCCCCCCAGGTTTGAACTCTGGCTCTGCTTATTATGGGCTGTTTGACTTCCAGTGTAGTAACCTGAAACCTCAGCTCCTGCATCCGTAAATGGGAATAATAATATTACCTACCTCATGGGACAGTTTTAGGAATTATCTAACATGACACATGAAGCATTCAGGCCAGTGTGGTGGCCCATACCTGTAATCACAGCATTTCGGGAGGTTGAGGTGGGTGGATGGCTTGAGCCCAGAAGTTCAAGACCTGCCTGGACAACATGGCGAAACCCCATCTCTACAAAAAATACAAAAATTAACTGGGCATGGTGGTGTGCACCTGTAGTCCCAGCCACTCGGGAGGCTGAGCAGGAGAATCACCTGAGCCTGGGAGGTCAAGGCTGCAGTGAGCTGTGATTGCACCACTGCACTGCAGCCTGAGTGGCAGAGTGAGACCCTCTGTATTAGTCTGTTCTCACACTGCTATGAAGAAATACCTGAGACTGGATAATTTATAAAGAAAAGAGGTTTAATTGGCTCACAGTTCCGCATGGCTGGGGAGGCCTCAGGAAGCCTAGAATCATGGCAGAAGGTACCTCTTCACGGGGCGGAAGGAGAGAAATGAAGAGTGCAGGCAAGGGAAATGCCAGACACTTATAAAACCATCAGATCTTGTGAGACTCACACATTATCATGAGAACAGTATGGGGGAAACTGCCCTCATGATTCAGTTACCTCCACCCGGTTCCGCCCTTGACACATGGGGATTATGAGGATTACAATTCAAAGTGAGATTTGGGTGGGGACACAGAGCCAAACCATATCACCTTGTCTTAAAAAAAAAGTGTGTGTGTGTGTGTGTGTGTGTGTGTGTATATATATATGTATTTAAAAGCATTTTGAAAAGCATTCAGTACAGTGCCCAATACATCTGAGCTACTGTTTTCCCCATTGCCATGATGAATAGCAACAGCAGCATCTCCTGGTTGAGCACTGTCTATCACCTTTATTCCTTCTCATAAGATGAAAGAAATACTTCCTGTTTTCCAAACCTAATAATCTTTCTGTTTGTGCCTTCAACTCCTAGTTCCATCCTGAAGGGTTGTTCTGTTTTCTGTTGTGTCTTCAATCTTCCTTTCTCTGCAGGTTGCTTCATAATCTACAAACCTGCTGGGTCTCCGCTGTGGTAACATAGCTCTCCACGCCCTATAGGATGAAGTTAGAGCTTTTTAATAGTGCATTCCAGATCCTCTGTGACCTTGGCCCCAAAACCCTGCTTAACCTAACCCCCTAGAATTAATTGCCTTTCACATACAAATGATGCCCAAGCATTCATTGAACCACAGGCAGTCCTTGTGCAAATAGGAAGTTTTCTATTCTTCTGTTCCCTGTTCCCATTTGCTCTGCCGCAATATTCTTTTCCTACATAACAGGCTGATCCTTACCCTTTGAGAGCCCGTTCTCAGTCACTTCTCTGAGCACCCACAATAGTCTCTGCATACCTCTATATAGACTGTGTTGCACAGAAAGTATATCTAGATTCCCATTCTCAACATCCGGTGGGGCAGATGTTCCTTGTCTCATTACCCTGAACATGAATCTTAAAGAAATGTTTAAGTTACCATACTTTCCCTGAGTTCCACACCAATTTTCTCCAAGGGACAGCCTGTACTCAAGGCAGGCAGATCAATTGAGCCCAGGAGTTTGAGACCAGCCTGGGCCACATGGCGAAACCCTATCTCTACTAAAAATACAAAAAATTAGCCAGACGTGGTGGCACATGCCTGTAATCCCAGCTACTCGGGAGGCTAAGGTAACAGGATCACCTGTCACCTGAGTCTGGGTGGTCAAGGCTGCAGTAAGCCATAATCGCGCCACTGCAGTCCAGCCTGTGTGACAGAGTGAGACCCTGTCTCAAGAACAAGCAAACAAAAAATACTTCCACTCCTTCCTCATCCACTTGAAGTCCGGCTTTTCACCTGCTTTCCGCTCTTGACCTGTGCACATGCTGCGTGTGTGCAGTACTCTGACCATCGTAGAAGGCACTCACATAGTGGGTTGATTAATGGTACAGATTCTTGACTCAGACCTGAGTTCAAGTCTAGTCTCTGCCTCTTATGGCTGAGTGTCCATGGCAAGCTTCCGTACCTTCCTAAGCCTGTTTCCTCATCTGTAAAATGGGGTTTCAAAACCCCACCTGCCTCATAGGATTATTGTGAGGACTAAATGAAATAATGCATAGTGTGTAGCACTCTGCCAGGCACGTAGTGCTCAAACTCAATAAAAGTTGTTTTTAGTTTTTAAATCACGGCCCTTGGAACAGTGCCAGCATGTAGTACGTATACAAAAGAAAGTTAGATTACACATTTATAAGGTAGATGGTACTTTAGTCCCATTTCACAGATAAGGGGACTGGGGCTTAGCAGTTAAGAATTTGAACAGAGTCACAAATCTATACTTCCCTCCTAAGTTTCGGTGCCATTATTATTCAACTCTCTGTCCCTAACCCAGTTTATCTAGAGGCAAATATGTCATGTCCTAAAACCTGTGATTTATGATGAATTTCCTATTTCACATGACCAGGACCTTCTCCTCAGTCTCCAAGGTCATAGTTTAATTGCCTTTACTACCCACAATCTGTTTAGTCATCAAGTTCTCTTTTTAATCAAAAAAAGTAATGACATTAAAAGTAATTGCCATTAAAAGTAATGACAAACACTGCAGTTACTTTTGTACCAACCTAATAGCTGGTATGCACTATTGAAGGTTCTTCATATTACTTCTTCCTACCATTTCTATACTTACACTCATGCATTTGGTGGCTCTCTATGGTCCTATCATCCGTTACTCTCTGCCTCCATCGCTTAATGAAAGCAAGGCTGTATCTCGTTTTGGCCACTGTTTTATCCAAGTAAATACTCCATTGCCTGGCATTTAGAAGACATTCATTAAATGTCTGCTGTATGAAAGACTGAATGTTCTCACCTCCTCATTCACTGATGTCACTCTAGTTCAGTGTTTCAAAATAGTGCTGCACGTGCATAAGATTTTAATTGGTAAATGCAGAGACGCCTCTAGGACAGCAAGCGGACACAGCCCTTCAGGTGCTACTTCATCAAGTAGAGACTGCCAGAATCTAAGAAATTCATCATGTTTATTTTTTACTGTCATATTCATGATAAGTGATGCTAGCTTTCCATTTATGGGACTTTTACAATAAATTAAGCTTTGAATAGCAAATTAATGTCAAGATAAATAGGAAGTGACTCATAGTATGAGGAAATGTTAGAATTGGGACTATTGTATATGAATCACTGTGGTTTTGGGAAAAGGTGAGCTAGTTTATGCTCCCAGTATGGGTTTTAATAAATAAATTATAGCTATCCATGTGAATAGAAGATGGTTTTTTCTTTACCTGAGGTAAGATCATGCAAAACCCAAGGTTTCTTATGCATTCACCCATCCATCCACCAAGTCAGAAGCATTTGTGGAATTCTTACTGTGAGTCAGGCACTGTGCCATATGCCAGTGACACAAGCATCAATAAAGCAAGGGCCCTTGGGACGTGTGTGTGTGTGTGTGTGTGTGTGTATATGCACACACATGCACAGTGAGGCAGATACAAATATACGACCGGTAACAGCCATATAAACTATAAACAGTGATGGGATGTGTTGTGAGGGCTCTGTCCTGAGGACTTGGCAGAAGTCATCTCCAAAGTGGCTTTTAAGCCACATGGTAGCCAGGCTTGGAATGAAGGGAATGGTATTCCAGGCAAGGGTTTCTCAACCAGGACACTCTGACATTTTTACTTGGTTATGAGGCCTATCTTGTGTATCATAGGATGTTTAGCACATCCTTGGCCTCTGGCCATTAGATGTCGGTACTAAGTTTGGTTGTCACAACTAAGCACTCCTTAGTTGTGACAACCCAAAATATTCACTCTGGGTAACATCCACTAGTCTAGCCAAATTCTATGACATAGGATCATGACAGGGCATTTGAAGATAAATGCAAAATAGCTCCAGGTGTAGGGTAAGCGAATGGGAGGAATCACTTTTGTAAAATAGGCGAGTTTCAGAGAGGGAAGGATTGACAGCAAGCAGATGAGTTCGGATTGTATTCTATATAGAGCAGGAAGGGAGGAGAAGTTTTCAAGCAGACTCCCCTTGATCAGCTGAGGTGCTATGAGAGTGGGAAGCCGAACCCTTACGGAATCTAAATGTCAGTCATTCACAAACAGATGCCCAGTGACCAAATTAGGCAAGAAGCTCTAAGCAGTTCATTGTCTAAAACATAGGCCATCAAGGCTTCCTTACCAAATATAAGAATATTTTACCAATCAGGCATTGGAAAATGGAGATGACATTATTTACCAACTGAATTTTTTTTTTTTATTTGACGAGATACTGTACTTTGGAGATAACAAGTGTCCTTTTGTAACTTAAAATTTCCAGACTAGCTTGCAGCAATAAGAAATTTCAAGTATTAGCTACTAATTCCAGTATTGCAGATCAGTGGAAAATTATTGGATGTATTATGCATACACAATTCTAAAGATTTTTGTAGAATAGACATTAGGAAAGAACTATACCTTCATGTAATACCTATGTGAGTTAACTTCTTAAAAAGTAAACTTCCTTTTTTCTCTCTTTTTGAGAATGTTCATCTGTTTCTGCAAATAACAGCTAACAAAACTGACATTTCAAAAGTCATAATTTTTTTTATTTTCATGGTTTTCAGCTGGGAGGCTGAGCTGAATGCCCCGCAAAATTCTCTCACTAACCATGAAAGCATTAAGCTGAAGTGACACTTCTAACTGGGGAAGAAAACCAATTGAAGAAGTATTATAGCTTATGTTCACGTTATAGCGAGGTACTGTGGGTTAAGAAAAATTAAATGACTCAACCAGCATTATTTCTTTGTGTGTGTTTTTTAATTCAAAAAAGTCTAACATGTTCTCTTTTAGGAAGACAAATAACTGAAATAAATAACTGCTAGAGACTGGCATTTGGGTGGACAGACAGAGACTTAGAATCTAATGTGGGCGGTTTGGCTTTCCCTCCTACTCCTTTCTTTTCTTTGCCCCTCCCTCTGACAACTAAATCAAAAGCTACAATTTGTGTCTGTTCTATCTAAGCTCCAGAAATCCCTTAAGAATGGCCATTCATAATGTTAGCTATATTTAGAATCAGGGAAAACTACACTTTGCAGTGACAGTTTATTTTTGTATGTAGTGGATTTTGTTGTTCAGAATGTTTTAACATTTATGAAAATGATCACTGTTTTTGATCTATCTGTGCCAATTTCCACAGAGATTCCAAATGATTTTAGATATTGTTTGTAGTTAGGCTTTCCTAATATAAAACTTTTTCGACAAATGCCTGACTTCTCAATCTCAGCATTTTCTCTTAGATCTATTACAGCTTAATTTGGCTCTCTTTTAAAACAGTCAACCTGGGATTTGAAAGTAGTGGATGCCTGTCTAATAATAATCATCTAATGTAAACGTATCAATATTTATATCCATTGTAGGTCTGTGCTCAAAACAGTGGACACAATGAGTGTTATACCCAAATCCTAATCCATTGAATACGCAGTTATGAGATATATGCCGTTAGAAGACTATGGAAATAAACATAAACCCTTCAAGTTTTGACTTTGTTTAAGAATGCTGTGTATCTCTTCTATATGGTTTTGAATTATATGTATTAATGGAATTTAAAGGGAAGTATTGCATCTACCCTGTTAAAATAGAATATATGTAAGAACATGTAAAGGGAAAGCTTACATCCTTCGTGAATTATATATGCATTCTTCTCCCTCTCTTGAGATTCTTCATTGTCTTTAGTATCCTAAACTGGGTAGAAATTAACATACAAGAAAGTAAATATGAACCAAATGACTTGAATGCTTGATCACAATCCTGTGAAGTGAAGAAAGGCAAAAGTTGGAACCAGATGGAGGTTTCAGCTTAGCTGTGAATTTCACACATCTGCATTGCGTTCCTTTCTGCCAGTAGAGGTGAATATACATAGTTAAATCTCTCTAGACAGGGACCAGACCTGTGCTTCTAAGTTAAAGGGAACTCCACTTGGGAAATTTCACGTCATGTTAATCAGAATGAATGATGCCATGCTCTCCTTGCATTATAAAGAGCCATTTACAGAACAACTGTTATGTCTTCTTGAGGAACTAGTTTCATTTAAGTTATCTTTATTTCTTTTTAGAAAGTGCAACAGTATACGTTAATAATTCAAGCTACAGACATGGAAGGCAATCCCACATATGGCCTTTCAAACACAGCCACGGCCATCATCACAGTGACAGATGTCAATGACAATCCTCCAGAGTTTACTGCCATGACGGTGAGTACAGCCTGTCACTCACACAACTTTGGGTCTATAGTTCGTTACTGAGAAGTTTGGTCATGAATAATAAATGTGTTAAGAGGTGGAACTTGCTTTACCTAGTAGTAGCGTGGCTGCTAACTAGGACATTTCTGTCATCAGGGCCTTACATGAGGCATCCAAGTAATTTGTTTCCTTGTAGTCTCCAAGTCCACTGCTAAAGTTGTTAAAATAAGCTGCCTGGAAAACACGTCCTACAAAGACTGTGCTGTTATAACAAAATGCTTATGAATATTTTCACGTGCATGAGCTGCATAACTGATTTATGCTACTTTGTCAGCATATAATTATCCATATCTGGAGTAAAATCATTTTGCGCAGACAAGTTCTTTCCCCCACCCCACCATAATCACCTAGAGACTCACAAATGGATGCTGATTTTAATATTAATGAAACTGTAAGGTAATTTGGAAAAAAACTGGACTACTGAAAAATGTTACAGTATTTTTAAAATCAGACATAAATGCTGTGATTACCTGCATTATCAGTCTCCTCATTTAGTGTTGATAATAAAAATTTAATGGGGCAGTAAAATTGGACGGTGTGGTCATCAAGACAAGTTGTCCTTCAGTGGTCCACGCTGCTCCTCTGACTGAGGTTTGTCTTTCTCGCAGTTTTATGGTGAAGTTCCTGAGAACAGGGTAGATGTCATAGTAGCTAATCTAACTGTGACTGATAAGGATCAACCCCATACACCAGCCTGGAATGCAGTGTACAGAATCAGTGGCGGAGATCCTACAGGACGGTTTGCCATCCAGACCGACCCAAACAGCAACGACGGGTTAGTCACCGTGGTCAAAGTAAGTGTTCCTCAGGCCACTGACAGCCGCTCAGCAAGGACCAATATATGTCCCCCACTTGTTGTTTTGCAATGGAAACTTAGGACGTTTTTCTTTCAGATATCTCCAGGTGTGGGTCTGACATATATTTGGGAGGTTATGTCTTACTGTGTAATTTATGCTGAGACATCATCACTGATGTGAGGGTGTTTGAATGAGAGGTTTGTGATGAGAGTTTTGTGAGTTTTTGAGTGAGTTTTGAGTGAGTGTTTTGTGAGCATTTTGATGATTTTTTTTGAATCAGTTTGGACAGTTTTTACCAATCTGAGGACAGGACTGGCCTAAGCAACATTAACTGTCGGTGTAGTTGATATATTCGTGATATATCACATTCTGAAGCTTTGATCACCATTGATAGCTATTAAGAATGATGCCTCACACCTGCTATTTTAATGTCTACAGCTGTTAGAATATTGGCAGATAGTGAACAAACCGGAAAAGCCATAGAAGTAAAATGGAATGAGTAGGCAAGAAGAAAGCCTGCATTTCAGAAAGCTCTTGCATTTGCATGGCTGTTTTAAAATGCTGTTTCCGAGACGTTAAGAAATCGGTTCTTCTGATCTTGTGGTCAAAAAAGAACCAAACAAAACAATTGAATGCTAGAAGCCGAGGGGATGTTCTTCAAGAATAATAAACGCATAGCTATAATGGAAAAGCCTGTTAAAGTGAACATCCCTTCCTTTTAGCCGCCCAGTAAAGAGATTTACATCTTTGCCTCCCACCTAAACACTCTTGATTTGTAAGTGAACCTAAATGTTGACCTTACATAGAAAGATGTGCGAAAGTTGCCAAGAATTATGCAGATATGTGAGTAGAATGGAATGGGAATGAAAACTCTCAGAAGGAACATGGTGATCAAAAGCACCAACTCGAGTCCGCTGTCTGTGTAGAGTCCCAGCGCGGCTCCTGATATCTGTGTGAACATGGCCAGCTATTTAACCACTGTAAATTCTAGGTTTGTCACGCAGAAAGGGGCTGATAACAGTATGTTAGTCATGGTGTTATGAGAGATAAATGAGCTTCATACACATTGAAGGACTTTGAACTGTGCGTATACCCCTTAGCTTAAATAAATGTTACATCAGGGGAAGGTTTCCTGTGGCTAGTGAAATCACTCTAAATATTGCAGTCTTACTTTTTGGCATTTTTTCTGCCTTGTTTAAAATACTAGAGAAAGGAATGTTGAATTGGGGATTTTAGAGAGAAAAAAACGACGTGTTTGAAGATTTTAAAAGGTGGTCTAGGGTAGGAAGCTGGTACAATTTCTGCTGATAATGAGGCTTTCTCATGAGCATCACCTCTTGATCATTCTTAGGCTACCAGTTATGAGCCTAAGAGATCTTAATGCTCTTGTTTTTCCTGTTATTACTGCACATTAACGCTTATTTGCACCTCCATTAGCAGGTGAACAGGGGAAATTAAGAGTGAATGTCCAGTCTAGTTAGTTGCCTCCTGGTAACATTTCTAGTGACAGCAGGATTCAGTGAACTTTGGAAGTTAATATTTACATGAAGGATTATGTGTGCATTGCATTTATCTAGAGTGTTTTTCTTAAATTTGGGGATTTTACAGACCAGTAAAATACTCAGAAATATTCTAGAAGACAGCAGAGTTTTAGTTTGCTAAGAGGAAAGGAAAAATCTTTTCCACCTACCAACAGTATTATTTTTAAAAGGTGTGTTTGTGATTAGGTATACGTTTGTACTGCAAAATGTGTACTTCAAATTATGAAAGGTATTTTTAAATCAAATAAGTTTAGCTTTATTTAAAAATTACATTTTCTGATTTTTGGGTTGTTTTCAATTCATCATAGACTGGTGAAAACTTTCCTGGATGAGGAGTGATCTTTGTAGTAATGTTTGAGAGTGTGCATTTAGACAATCATGTTCTCATTGACTTTAAATTATTTAGTATTTTTAGTCAACAATGCTATTCTTAAGAATAATCAAGTTTTTAGATGTACCTAAATAAATAAATCTGTGCAGTAATCATGTGCATTGTTTTGTGAACATAAATCTTTTAAGTACTCAAGATTTATAATTAGGTTAATTGGAATAAATATTTTGATAAGTGACCATGCTAATGCATGTTTTCCAGAAACTTGAGAGGCACTTTATCATGTAGTAAATGAAGAAATTAATTTTTTGGAAATGGAGTTGATAGAGGAATAAACTACAGAATGCAAGCATTCTTATTTCCTGCAAAAATATGGCTTCCTTTTTATTTTCCAGCCAATCGACTTTGAAACAAACAGGATGTTTGTCCTTACTGTTGCTGCAGAAAATCAAGTGCCATTAGCCAAGGGAATTCAGCACCCACCTCAGTCAACTGCAACCGTGTCTGTTACAGTTATTGACGTAAACGAAAACCCTTATTTTGCTCCCAATCCTAAGATCATTCGACAAGAAGAAGGGCTTCATGCCGGTACCATGTTGACAACATTCACTGCTCAGGACCCAGATCGATATATGCAGCAAAATATTAGGTATGAAATGCTGTTTGCAGTGCTTTTGGAGCTTATGTTCTAATTCACTATTCACTATCACTATTCACTATTCACTATCACTATTCACTATTCACTATCTAATTCACTATTTGAGCAAGAAATTTTCGTTGGAATCAAAACTACATATTAAAAGATTATTTCAAATTCTTTGAATTTTCTTCTCAGTCAATGATTATATTAGATATAGATATCTGTATCCATATTAAAATGGCTTTATTATTTGAAGAAAAAGCTGTTCTTGCTTCTCTGTACCTGCCATTTTTACTTTAAAAATACTTTAGACTTATTTAGCCTGTGCCTTTATGCCAAACATCACAAAAAGGTTCCACAGGGAACTTTCAGAAGCTTATAACATTAATCTCTCCTCGATGCATCGTGAAGGAAAGAAAGCTTATGCCAAAACCAGTATCTAAGAGCTAGTATTTTCATCCCTTACCTGTACAGTAGTTATTGGACTTATAAAACCTATCTGTAAAGATTTCCAAACTCAGCAAAATCCAATTTATCCTTCCCGATGAGGGAGTGGATGGTTGGCAGAGCACACCCCATGCGACTGTTCTCCAAACCTGGTGATGATCATTTTTAAAATGAACTTATATTTCATTAAACTTCTTACAGAACTGCTGCTAAAAGATGACTTCATATTGTTATCTTTTATTGAATGTTAAATGTTCTCCATTTCTCTATTCACTGAAATCAAGATAGCTATTAATAAATAGCCAGTTAATAGAGGTATTGAAATCCTACAACTTTTACCTCTCTAAACATAGCGTACCTTTTCCAATCCGATTGGTTATCTAATCTTTAAAAGTTAATCCTCACTCCAAATTTTAAAAAGGAATTTAAGCTGATAAATCTGCCAATTTAGACTCAAGACTATAGGCCTTTCTTTGCAAAGGTATAGATCTGAGACTCGGCCCAGTGTGAAAGATGCAAGTACGAATGGGATTATGGTCTTTCCAGTGTGGCTTCATGTTGGCCATGATGAAGTGTTAAAATGTTTTAGGCGTGTTCTGTGATACAGTATTCAATTTCTATTGTAATTTCTCTTAACTCCTATACATTGAGACTACTGCTTATCTAGAAACTATATTCAAGCTATTTTCCTGCACCATTGATATCTGTTGAAGTGGACAAGAACCTAAAATGATATCTTTCCAATCTGCTTTAGCCCACATTAGAGAGACTGTGCTCCTAGTCTTGTCCCTCAGACACCTGTAGAATGTTCCCTACATGCCTGACCAAACAACCTTTATGTGCCTCCCAATACCACTGTCACAAAAATACTTTTTCATGTTAAAGCTGTATTTCCAGCCATCATCTACGGAAATGCAAGTTAATGAGCCAGTTGCATTTGGAACTAAACCTGTAAAATATGCTTTTTTAAAGTTTCATATAAAAAAATTAAACTTCACTTTCATTTTGTAGATACACTAAATTATCTGATCCTGCCAATTGGCTAAAAATAGATCCTGTGAATGGACAAATAACTACAATTGCTGTTTTGGACCGAGAATCACCAAATGTGAAAAACAATATATATAATGCTACTTTCCTTGCTTCTGACAATGGTATGTTCCCTGTTTTTTCTTGTATGTTGATGAAAGACAGTAGATCCTCATCATGCATGCTCAGGAATTAAAATTTTCTACAAAACTCAATTGCCCGGAAAACTGACTTTTATAACTCCGAGGTCCAGCTTTTATTTATCATTTCAGACAGGTGTTCTGGGACATCCTTCAGTCTTTGCAATGACTGTTCTCGATGTCCATCCACCATTCATGTAGACATACCTTTGTTATCTTATTGTGCTGTCACACGTTGATGCCCTAAGTCCATCCTTAGTGGCCCTAGACACTGGGTTTTTTGAGTGGCTCTTTTTATATGTCTTCTAGTCACTCTGTTTGCTGCCATTCATATATGCATCTCTATCAGTCTTGCTTTTTATAATTTTCTGCCTCTGTCTGCCATGGGCTAGGAAGCTTAATTTTGTGCATAAATTGAGCTAAGTGAGTAGTGAGCTTCAGGGTGTGGGTTTTGGAATATGTACGTAGCACCTTCTTTTTTTCCTGAGTCTCTGCTGGTTTTTAATTGGTTAAGATTTACAGATAAGGACTTTTTTCAGATATGTAATACAAAGGGAACTTGCGTAGACTTTATGAGGGGCTTATTTTGCTTTGTTAGCTCTCAGTATGATGTGTGCTTCAGACTTCAAGCTCTGGAGTTCTACAGGACCCCCAGGCGCAGACTCCAGCTTTCCCACTTTGAACTGTGGGATTGGCATGAGGTTTTAAATATATTTGTTTCCTTTTTTTGTTAAATAGAGATCGGTATCAGCACCTAACTCAGTGTTTTAACTAAAATATAATGACTTCTACATATATATGAAGCATTTGAAACAGTGGCTGACACAAAGTAACCACTCAAATAAGTATTCCTATTGTGTATTAATAGTTTCAAAACTGAACTACAACTATGTTTTACAATATTTTCAGTATTAAACTATGAATATGACTGTTGGTATTTAATAAAAAAAATAGCAGGCTTCAATTTGGTGGTTGAAGTTGGTGTTTGCAATTTTCAAATTGTAAAATATTTTGCATTGCTAAAATATTACATATCAATACTTTAAGAATAATGTCAATGAACCTTTCTAAATCTGTATACTAAGATTTAATGAGATTACTATTTGTAGAAAATCTATGTAATGACCAACCAAAGAAATATTTCTTATCCTTTTTATATGGGACCTCTTGTTTAAATAGTGTTGGAACTTTGTAGGAATAGCTTTTGCCATTGTACATCAAAGCATATCATTAGTACCTGTTTTATGCTTTTTTGCCGTAAACAGTGGCTTTCTTTCTACAGTGGAACTGAAAGTAATGCATCTTGAATCACTAGGTTAAGATCTAAAGAGCCATAAAATTATATGTATATATGTATGTATATTGGTTGTGAGTTACGACCAGATTTCTCATTCACCAATAAGGATTGTGTTCTAATTGAAAGGCTTTTGATAAGAGAGAGAAGTGACCTGTTAAATGTATGTAGCTGTGATGTTTTGCAAGTGCACTTTATTTTTAGTCACAAGGCTAGATTTGGAGCCCCAGCTCTGTTCCTTAATGATTAGGCAAGCTCTTATACTCTTTATGCCTTAGTTTCATTATTGATAAATTGTTTCACTACCTACATATTCTATATAGTTGTTATAAAAGTATAGTAATATTAAACATGATAATAAATTTCAAAGTCCCTCAAACTATTGAGTATCATAGTGGTCATGGTGGTGTTGGAATATTGTAACAGCCACTATACGCTTCCAGTTCAACTCTCCTTGATCTTAGAACCATCATATTCCTCAGAGAAATTGGTAAACATTCCTCCTTATTCCCTCCCCAGGATTGTGTATGTATGTGCACCTTCCTAGTTGCATGACCTTTGGCAGGTCCCTTAAATCTCTGGTCTTCAGTGTACAGCATTATTTATGAAATATTCATAAACATATTATATATATGTGAGTGTGAATATTTATAGTATAGCAGAAGAAAATCAAATCACTAGACTAAATTATCACACAAAGTGGTGGAGACAGCATTTTATTATCGTGGAATGAAAATGGGTTTGAGGTCAGGCCGACCCATCTTTAGTAGCAACTCCACCACTTACAAGAGTGTGTGGCCATGAGCAGTTTACAGACTCAGTTTCATCTGTTTAAACCTGTGTCATAGGATTACAATGAAAGAATGTACATAGAGCAGCCTAATATGATCTCAAGCAGGTAGTTGGTTAGTAAATATCATTTCTCTTCTGCATGATATTCCTTCCTGAGTTGAGGTCTGTGGTTCTGTATCACTTGTCTGTAGGTTGTTTCAAGAAGTCAAAGCTGTGTTAGATCATTAAAAGCATTCTTATGTTCTTTCATGCATATGTATTGGTTCTCCATAAAAAGAGTAGGGTCCACAGGATCACGAGCCCTGTGTTTGCATCTCCAACATTCCTCACAGTGTCTGGAGGAGCATGGTCTGTGCAAGCCCTGAATAATGGGCAGGAGGGGCAAGGAAGGTCTGGGATTCCATAGCAGGGGCATTCTTCGTCACCTTGCTCAGCTCCTGCAGAACAGCAGTGGCAGCTCAGGGTCATTCTTTCTGGCAAGCAGGAAGGGGCTTTGTTCTGGAAACGGTCTGCCCAGATGCCATAGCAACTAAATTTTTCCAGGGTTAGACAGTTATAAGGGCCAGAAGGTTAGAAGCTTTGAGAATTTCACCATAATTGAGGCTCATTGGAGAGAACTGTTCAGCATCGTTTGTGATTTTTCTCTTTTCAGGAATTCCTCCTATGAGTGGAACAGGAACGCTGCAGATCTATTTACTTGATATTAATGACAATGCCCCTCAAGTGTTACCTCAAGAGGCAGAGACTTGCGAAACTCCAGACCCCAATTCAATTAATATTACAGCACTTGATTACGACATTGATCCAAATGCTGGACCATTTGCTTTTGATCTTCCTTTATCTCCAGTGACTATTAAGAGAAATTGGACCATCACTCGGCTTAATGGTAAGAACAGGTTAATTATTTGAATATATGTGCAGTTGAGAGATTTTGAAGCCTGGCATGAAAAGTTAATTTTTATGTGCTTCGTAATCTTCTCATTATACATATTTTAAAAGCTACTTAAAGTTTAAGTAAGATATTAAAGGCCTTTACGGCCAAAAAAGTATTTAGAATGCAGCATAGTTGTAATCCACTTTATGTTCACTGTTAGGTAGTAAATACATTCTAAACAATGCTATGTGTTTTTTTTACCACTTTAAGTATTACCTATCAAACTATGTTTTTCCTTTTTCATATAGGTGATTTTGCTCAGCTTAATTTAAAGATAAAATTTCTTGAAGCTGGTATCTATGAAGTTCCCATCATAATCACAGATTCGGGTAATCCTCCCAAATCAAATATTTCCATCCTGCGCGTGAAAGTTTGCCAGTGTGACTCCAACGGGGACTGCACAGATGTGGACAGGATTGTGGGTGCAGGGCTTGGCACTGGTGCCATCATTGCCATCCTGCTCTGCATCATCATCCTGCTTAGTGAGTACTTTTATTGTCTTTTAGATTTCAGTTCTCTTGGCTTCCAGGATGTTCAGCAAAGTCATTTGTTGCTATTGCCTGGCAAAGTAGTCTAACAACCCTTTGACCTTTCAGCATTTCCTCGCCAATCATATATGGGTCGGCCAAGTCCACTTTAGAATGAAAAAACCCCAGAGCTTTGTTTCAAGCACTTGAGGTTTGCAACAAGCCTCCTCAGCATGCCTCTTCCGTGCCCTCTTACCCTTTCTCGTGCTGATTGCTTAGGGAGCTGTAGTAAACGCTTTTCATAGAAAAAACGTTAAACAATCCCAAGTTTGAGCACCTTTCTTATGATTTGAGTGTGAATTTATGGCACATAGTTGTTGATTTAGGAAAATAAGTATATCGCTTTCCTTCACCTTCCTTCATATAAAGCACAGTCAGCAACGTGCTCCAGTCATGCGAGGATCAAGGTATTTGTTTCTGAAGGGCTGTGTAAAAGAGTGAGAGATTGCACTTCACATACAGCGCGTTTGATAATAGAAATGATTACACAGCTCAATAAATTGTCTGTCTTTAGAGTAAGTGTAGATTAAGAAATTGCTTCTTTTGAAGGTACTTTACAATCTTTGGTTCAATGGAATGCAAAAAATTAACCCCTGGAAAGTACTTTAGGAACCACTTCTAAGCATGTAGGTTAAAAGAATAAATTGCCTGGGCCCTGTGTTTTATTGTGAAATAGCAGCAGGACTTAGTTTATTGTGTGATCATGCTATACACCAATCACTTTCTTGAAAATGTTGGCCATTTCTTTTATGTTTTCTCCATTTACATGTGTTCTGGTAATTTAGAATTCTATCCCTGTATGCTAAGCAATTACTATAGAAGTCTAAGCATTTTTTACTTCCTGTGTGGAGACTACTTTGGCTATAATTTGAAACCTGCATGCTATACTAATAATCCACTTGCTAGATTTAGCCCTGGAACAATAGCAAATGAGATCATGTTATCTGGCTTTAAAAGGAGGATATTTGCTTTTATGGCCAATAATAAAAATGTGCTCCAATAGGAGTCATTAAATCTTTTGCTTCAGGATATAAACTGATACCCCCAGATTTTAGACAGAATTTATTCCTAGATGTGCACTCAGGGATATGTTTCCATTTCAACTGAAATGTGCCATAGATGCCAATCTTATCAAGAAGGACTTAGGTATGATGGATTATGGCAATGAAGAAGTAACTGACGTTTTGAAGGAAACTGAATTGGTGCTGATTTTAACATCAACTTACTGGAAAATTTATGGTTTCTAGACCTGGCACAAAGTATAAAACATGAAAGTCTAATGTTTTTTCAGTGTTCAAATGAATCCCCTAGCTTTCTTAGCTGAAACATGCACCAGCCTCTGGGAGTCAAAACCTCAAGGTCCAATTCCTGACTTAGTTCCAATTTATTACCCAGGTCATCTGGGCAAACTTCGTCCTCCTGGAGAAGTGTTGTTTTCTGTGAATTTCGGAGTATAATGATGACTGACCAACCTACATAACACAGCAAGTAACAACTTACAGCTGTTTTGTGTCTCTAGAAGTTATAAGGCCCTATTAAGGACAACTATCCTTTAGCAAGCCAAAGGGAAGATAGAAAAAGTTACTGTCCCCATATGTGGATGGTAAAACTAGAACAAGGATGATCACCTCTCAAATGAGTTTGCAGGGCACCAGGGATGGGAGCCCAGGCCTTCACACTCTAAACCCAGTGCTTCAGCCTGCTTTGTCTTGTCTCTCTTAATGTGAGGTCAGAAATATATAGTAAAGTGAAAGATGCATTACAAGCCTTCAGCCTATATAAGTATAAATTATTAGTACTGAATACTGTGACTAGATAGGCCAGGCTTTAAAAATGACAATATTACGTATTTTTACTATTTTCCTACCTAGTCCTTGTGCTGATGTTTGTGGTATGGATGAAACGCCGGGATAAAGAACGCCAGGCCAAACAACTTTTAATTGATCCAGAAGATGATGTAAGAGATAATATTTTAAAATATGATGAAGAAGGTGGAGGAGAAGAAGACCAGGTGAGCAGTGCTTTAAATCTTTAAAAAGAAATTTTATGATCATATAAATTTAGTAGTGGGAAGTGTTAATACATCAGTAAGAAAATGGTATCAGGTTTCCCTTCTGTTATCAGTCATTTGGTGAATTGTTTCCTGTGTGTGTTGAATATTTCTCAATTTTTTTTCGAAGTACCAAATGCCATTGTGTTTATTTTGTTTAAAAAAAAAAAAAAAAAATCATTAACATTGTTTCAAAGACTTTAAACCCAATTCTAGTTATATCTGTGTAATGATAAATACACTGTTCTTTATAGTTTCTCTTCACTGGATATCCAAAATATATTAAAAGCATCTTCTGCTTTGGGATCTAGATAATTATATGTATGGTAGAAAACTAGGACTATTTATTCCACAAGTATTTACCAAGGAAATCGAATATTTCAGATACTGTTTTAATCCCTGAAGATACCTCCATGGGCAGAGTTAACAAATATCTACCCTTAAGAGTCTTACATTCTTGTGAAGTATTTGAAGTTACAGTGAACATCTAGTTCATCTTTGTATTTATAGTGTCTGTCGTAGTTCCTGGCTCGAAGTGGTTGTTCAATAGATGTCAGAATCCCCTTCTGGCCATTAAATAATATGAGCCTATATCACTATGTGCATATGGGACTGCATACCTCTTCAAGGATGAGAATAACCATAAATGGAAAACAAAGATCTCCACTGTTCTGAAGCAACTTTTTCAGTGTTATCATAGCAAACATCTATAAGCTCTGTACTACGTGCCAGGCATTCTGTTAAGTACATTAGGTGCTGCTCTCTCTTAAATCCTTGAAACTTGTGATATTAGTACTGTGAACATCTCCACTTTTGTGGTATAAACCCAAGTTTAAGGATGGTTAGATTCTACAAAATCATGCACTTAGGAAGTAATAGATGCAGAGTTTGCATGTAGGTTTCTCTGAATTCACAGCCTAAACTAACTATTCTGATACAGTTTCTCTTGAAATTATATGGGCAGTATTAATGTAATCCATGAGAAATCACTGTGACAGGTAATTCTTAGATACATTTGATAGTCATCTAATTTCTACTGGCTAATGCGAATGTCAGGGATAATAGTCTGAAAGAGAACCTAGGATTCTTTGGTTTTGCATCAGTATCAGTAAGTTAAAATGTACTGTCTTAAGTATATGTGCAGATATTATTGATAAGGCTATTAATTGAATAAAAGCAAATTTTCATGAACATATTTTTCCCTTGCTTCACTCCTTTGAGGAAATGATACATCACTTTTCATTTTACAGAGCACATTTACATCCATTATTATTTAATATTTGTGGCAGCCCCTTAGAGTTTTCCATTTTACATTCGAAGAAAGTTGCATGATTTACTTTCAGAGTTTGTAACCCCACAGAGCCAGGACTCAAGGCCTCATGTTCTGATTCTAGGTTCCGTGCTTGGTTTACAGTACCCCAGCTCTCTCATTTAGAAGAGATGCATATTTAAAGTATGTTGAAAACTTGACTCATGTGTAAAGCCGTTTTGAATACTGACTAATTAAAGTGGCTCTATAAATATACCTTAGGGTGTTTTGCTTATGAATGTCTTTGAATATTAAAATTCACGTTTGGCTTAATTATTTAATTAATCTATTCTTTCACACTCCTAGGCTGTTTTCAAGATCAACAAACATATATTGGTCACATTCTCTCATAAATCATCTACTTTCAGTATTTTATTTCTTATGTAATTGTGTATACTTTACAAAGGCATAAACCTAAAACCCAGCTCAGTTAGGCTTCAGTAAAAGTAGTAATAACTGTAAGACCACCTGTAGTAACTGGATGCTGCCCAAAATTGGAGGCTCAGAGGCAAGAACCAAGAAAATTCTCGTATAGGGACTGGACCATGAGGTATTTAATGTCACCTGATCCGAATCTTTCTCTCCTTTCCCCACCAGTCCCTTCGATAAATTGTTTAATATGGCTTTATTGTTATAGTTATATTAGGAAAGACTTATTTTATTTATTGACTTTATCCACTTAGATTGATGCTTGAGATTAAGTGGTGAAACTCACCTATTATAAGATTTGTTAAAATAATTATCATAAATCTTCAGCTTCCTCTTTACCTAATCTCTGAAGCTCGTTGGGTTTTGGGGATTTTTTTTGACCCCAGCCAAACTCTTGAACATGAATGTGTTGCTTCATACCTACTTCCCCACGAGTCCAAAGATTTTTCTGGAATTTTATCTGTATTGTACTCTGGGGCTAATTTTTAAATTTGGTACCAACCTTCCTGTGGCGTCTTTTTGTCTGGGTTCTTGAGAGCATATTAGTCTAGATCAAGAGCTTCCACTCATCTGTGATCCTCTGTTGTGATTTCTGCATGCAGTTCTCATTCTAGACAATTGTGACAAAATTATATAATGGGATTTTTATGCATCTAATTTTTAACCTCATACCACAATAAAATATGTGATGTAGGAGTGCCACACCAAGGCTCTTTCTCCTCTATCTCTAAACCGGTTCATGAAATCCATTCACTTATCTTCATTTCCAAGGCCTCTACCTTCACTTACCTCCATCCTACAACAGATTCCTAAACAGTGTCTTGTCTGTGCTTTAACATTCCAATCCACCCTTTGGAACTTCTTCCTTAGCATGACAGCTCTTCAGCGCTGCACCCAGCTCTTGGTTTACCCTCTTGTATACTAGATAAAAACCCATGAGAAAGAGTCAGTGGTGGGTGCAGACTCCCTCAGAATATGAATTCATCAAGCCTGTTGACTCACGGTGACTTCAGCTTCCTTCAAAGTTTGGGTGATTTATCCGTATGTTTTTTAAAGGCAGAGTTCTGTCTTCTTCCTCTCTCTCTTCTTTCAGGGATAAAGGCAGCTGTGGGTCTTCTCCTAGAAAGGGCTTGTCTGATTCTATATTTTCATTCAGTTAGGCTTTATTTTGTTCTCTGCTATCTTATGGTTTCAAAAAGCTTTGGTTGGGAAGTTAGCTGATTTGTTCTTGGCATTAGAGTTTGAATAATGGTCTCGTGACTTTATCCCAACCAGAAGCAGATGCTTTCTATAGGGTTAAGAGTGTAACTACGACTCACACCAACAAAGAACATTTCCAGCACCCTAGAAGCTTCCCTTGGACCCACAAACAGGTGGTTTGCCCTCTGTCCAAAGTAACCACTCTTTTTTATTTCTGTACCATAGATTAGCATTCCCTGGTTTTGGCTTTTATGTAAATAGATATCAAACAGTGGGCACTCTGTGCATCTGGCTTCTATTACTCAACATTATACCTGTGAGATTTGTGTGTAGAAGTAGTTCATTTTTGTCACTGCTGAATAGTATTCTGTTGTAAGAATAACTACATTTTTTGTATCCATCCTACTTCACTTAGGCACTTGAGGTTTTCCAATTGGGTTATTATGAATAAAACTGTTACGAACATTTGCATGCATATGTTCTAGTGCATTTTCTGGTGTGTGCACAGGAGTTGAATGTCTGGGCCACGGAGTGTGCATATGTGCAGCTCAACTACAGTCCTGTACGTTTTCCAAAGTGATCGTACAATTGACACCTCCCTTCCCCAGTGTGGTACATGAAAGTTCCAATTGCTCCACATCCTCTTTCTCACTTAGCCCTTGGATTTTTTTCAGTCTTTTAAAATTTAGGTCACATTGATGATGTATGTCTATTTAATTGGGATATTCCTACCTATGGTTTTACCCTTTTGATATTTTATTTCATGAAGTTTGTTCAGCTGGTTTGTCTACTTTTCTGTTGGGTCGTCTGTCTTTTTCTTACTGACTTGTAGGAGGTTCTTACAGATTATAGATATGTGTTCCTTGTCAGATAAATATATTGTAAATATCTTCTCTGATTCTGTAGCTTTTTAATTCTCTTAATAGGTCTTTAGGTGAACAGCAGTTTTTTTATTATTTTTTATGTTGTCCAGTTTATCATTTTTTTTCCATTATGGTTAGTGCTCATGTTTCTATTTAAAAACTTTGAGTAGGGCACAGTGGTTCATACCTATAAACTCAGGACTTTGGGAGGCTAACGCAGGAGGATCACTTAAGCCTACGAGTTCAAGACCAGCCTGGGCAACATGGTAAGACCACATCTCTTAAAAAAAAAAAAAATTGTTAATTACCCAAGCATGGTAGCTCATACCTGTAGGCCCAGCTACTTGGGAGACTGAGGTGGGAGGACTGCCTGAACGTGGGAAGTCGAGGCTGCAGTGAGCTGTGATTATGCCATTGAACTCCAGAGCCTGGGCCACAGAGAGAGACCCTGACTCAGAAAACTAATAATGAGAAAATAAAACTTCTACCCCAAGGTAATGAATCCTCCCCAACTGTACATATTATTTTCTTGAAGCTACATTGTTTTACCTATCATATTAAGTCCATAATTTATCTGTAATTGATTTTTCATTTGGTTAAGACATGGGTCAGGACTTCTTCATTTTCTTTATGAATATCCAGCACCCTTTGGTGAAAAGATGCATTGCAGTGCTACATTGCCATAAAGCAGGTGCTGTGTGTGTGCAGCTTTGTGGGTTAGCTTCCTGCTGTTCTCTGCGGTACTACCTGTTCTGTCTATTCTTGAGTCAATCCCATGTTGTTTTAATTACTGTAGCTTTCTAGGGTCTTGAAACCAATAGGGTAAGTTTTCTGACTATATTCCTCAAGGTTTGTTTGTTTTTGGATTTTTGGTGGATTCTGTTTTACTTTTTCCTTAAGAAAAATAAACCATTTATTTATCTTATTTCTTAAGTGTATTTACTGCAAGTACTCCACTTTCTAAATAGATGTTATTACTTTAAATCTTAAAATCATGGTCAGTTCCTGAGAAGCTCAGCAGTATGAAATATACTGTGTTCTATTTTCCATAATTTACATGTGGCTCCCTGTTAGAAATTCTGTTTCTTTGTAGTGTGAAGTAAGAATTTTTGGCAATCGAATCTAATTCATAATTTTTATGTTTTTGAAGATATTATCTTTCTACAGTAATAGGCCTTGGAAATGGGACTGGTGCCATGCTGCATTCTGGACAAGTTTTCATCGATCTTTATTATCTATAGCTTTTCTTTTATGGAGCCTGTGTGTTACCTTCAGGTGTGAATGGCTGGTAATGACCAGTGCTTGTCTGGTCTGCTTCATGTCTTAGCTGGACAGTCTTTAAAGAATCATTTTTGCTGTTTCTGAATAGTATTCCATTGTAAACTGAACCACATGTTGTTTATCGAGCTCTGAAAGTTGTGTAGATCCCCGAGATCAGTTTAAGTATTTGCTGGATGCCAGGTAATGACTGTGTTTACAGCAAGGCAGGTCTGTACAGCAGTCTCCAGAAAATTAGCCTGAAACTGGCTCAGCTAAGATTCCTCTTCTTCCTGCCAAGACAAAGTATCCATACCAGCAGCTCACTGATTACAAAGAAAACAAAGCAAAATAGTCTTTTACAAGGGTGGTTCCTATCTTCCCTTTGATTAGAGTCTCTATCTGTATAAGTTCTATGTCAAGGTACAGTTTGCTAATTTCTTTAACAAAATAACTAAGAGGGGCCTAATGGGAGAAAAAAAAACAACACTACCCCAGTATCTGTTTTTCTTACCTTGTGTATAACAGAGATTTATTAGAGTTTGTGGATCTTCTGCTGTGGCTTAGATTGTCAGGAGGCTAGGTTGGGCCCATATTTGAAACTAGCATTAGATGAGTTCTGATGAGAGTGTTATCTCCACACAGGGCTGTTAGCGGTTGAACAGACACTTTTAGTATCATATCTAGTCTCTTCAGAGGGTGAAGTTCTTTCTTTACCTGCTTCACTGCTATAGTCAGCAGGGCTTTTTTGCTGGTTAGTAAGGCATGTTTAATTACCCTCATGAGTAAATGTCCTTCAGTGCCCTTTTGGCCAATGGGGTTGGTTGCAGACGCTGTATCGCTTTCCATGATCTTTGTATCAAGTTCCTTCCATATCAGCATCACTTATAAAATCAGGGTGAATGTACAGTATAGCCGATATCTCACTTTCCCTGGGACCATCCCCTTTCAGCTCCAGAATAAGAAACAGTAACTGTTAGCCTTCTGCTTTTTAAGGCTTAGACTTAATTACAAACATTTATTGAGTGTGTATCAATGGTGCTCAGTAACTGGTACTCACTTTAAACCTCTACCTACGTCACCTGACACAATGCAGTTTCATTCTCTATACTAATAGCAAAAGCTGTTATTTGGTGTACCCCATGTGTTAGGCACTGTACTAAGTACGTTAATTTGTTATTGAAATATACTTTAGTTCATCTGTCCTTCACAGTAGTCCAGTAAAATAAATGTATATTGTTAGAAAGTAGCAAAGTGAGGATTAAATCTTTGTCTGCCTCAGTGCAGAGAAAATGGTGTCTACCATATCTTACACCATCCTTGGCAAAGCTCATGTTCAACCAGGAAACTAAAATACTGCCTTTTGGAATGCCATGCAAATTTGTCAGAAGGCTCTCCCGTCCTTGAAGCAGAACTGGAACATCCAGCAGCTTCCTGTGCTTTCAGAATTTGACTTGAAACATTAACCATTCCCAAGGCCTTGGGCTGATGTGGGAACTCATAATCTATGAAAAGAGGTGCTGCTATTCATCTTGGCTGGGGTCACAAATGATAATTGATAGAAACTGGAACCCTTCAGACCATGAGTTCTGACTCAGGGAGCAGTGCCAGCCTCAGATAGAGGCAGGAGGCAGAGAAACTCTAGGCAGACAGGGGTGGTCCTTGGCAAAGCCCTACCTTAAAGCTGAAAAGCCTGGAACCTGTAGCCCAAAGTGAGAACTTCGGTCCCTGTTTGCCTGCTCTCTCACGATTGGTTTCTTCTAAATAATGCCTTTTTACCAATCAAATGTTACCTTTTCCAAAACTACCTATGGCCTGCCCTGCCCGCCATCCTGTACCTATCAAGACCCCAGACTCAGCCGGTAGAAGAGAGAAGCAGCTGGATGTCAGAGAGAGGCATCTGACTGCAGAGGAGAGGGGCAGAGGAGTGACTTGACTTCAGGGAAGACCAACCCGCCCTTCCCATCCCCTTTCCAGCTCCCCTCTCCGCTGAGAGCTGCTTTCATCACTCAGTAAAATTCTCCGCAGTCACCGTCCTTCAGTTTGTCGCATGACCTCATTCTTCTTGGGTACCAGACAAGAATTCGAGACCCACCAAGTGTGGTACCCAAAAGACTGTCACACGGGCCCTTTGCCCACACTGGCAGAGGGCAGCCACCTCGTGCGATGAGGGAAATGGCCCACTAAGCTGATAACACTGCTGTTTTCAGACGGCAGAGCTAAGAGAACATTGTAACACACCCTCTGGGGCCTTGGGGTGGCAGGCACCCCCACCTAGACGCCACCACGGCCTGCACGGAGTTTGCTCCTGCCAGTGCCAAGGTGGCCAGCCGGTTCCCACACTCCCTGGCCTGTGCACTCCCTCCTACAAGGGATTGAACACAGCATGCTGAGTAAATGGGGCACCCCTGTCATGAATCCCACAGAGGGGTCAAGAAAATATCCTGCGGCCGGGTGCGGTGGCTCACGCATGTAATCCCAGCACTCTGGGAGACCGACGCAGGTGGATCACGAGGTCAGGAGATCAAGACCATCCTGGCTAACACAGTGAAACCCCATCTCTACTAAAACATACAAAAAATTAGCTGAGCATGGTGGCGGGCACCTGTGGTCCCAGCTACTCAGGAGGCTGAGGCAGGAGAATGGCTTGAACCCGGGAGACGGAGCTTGCAGTAAGCCGAAATTGCAGCATTGCACTCCAGCCTGGGCGATAGAGCGAGACTCCGTCTCAAAAATAAAAAAGAAAATATGCTGCATCAAAGGGATGAGGACTTTTCTCTCAGGCAGAGTTAACTCATGAGAGACTGAAGCTGATGCTGGGCAAAGGAGGTTGTGACAGTAAGGCTGGGTGGCTATTTAAAGATTCCACATCAGTTTTCTCTTGATCACTCTTGGGTTCTTGGCCCTTGTGATCCACCATGTCTCAGCTTCTCATACTCAAGTCTGTTGCTGACTGGAGCATGACAACTGGCTCCATTTTCTTCTCAGTGTCTCCAGACAAGGCCCAGCACCTCTTAGGCTCAGAGAACACTGTATAGGTTTCACACGCCAGGACTGAGAGGACTCTGCCTGAATTCCGAAATGTGTTTTTTTAAGTTTTAGAGACTGACCAGGCCTGGTTCATTGGTGGCTTTTTTTGTTTGTTTTGTTTTAATCTGAGATGGTACTGAACTCTCAAAGAAAGTAGTTCAGGCTGCTGTAACAAAATTCCATAACCTGTGTAGCTTATAAATGAGAAATTTATTTCTTACAGTTCTAGATGCTGGGAAGTCCAAGATCAAGGCACCAGTAGATTCAGTGTCTGGTGAGAGCTTACTCTATGCTTCATATAAGGCACCTTTCTTGCTGTGTCCTCATACAATGAAAGGAGCAAACAACCTTCCTTGGTATTCTTTATAACGGCACTAGTCCCACTCATGAAGTCTCCACCCTCATGACCTAATCACTTTGTAAAGGCCCCACCTCTCAATACTGTTGTATTGGGAATTCAGGTTCAGCATGTGAATTTAGTGGGGGACACAGACATTCAGACCATAGCAATACCTCATACCAACCCCTATGTCTTGGGGGACATGTCTGGAAGATGGATTCTGTATCACTTTAAAGTAGCATTTTATAAACTGAGAATCTGTTCACACATAGTCCGTGACTATGTTTTCTTTAGCTTGCAGATTTAAAAATGGAAAATATTCACATAAAATTCTTGTTTCCTAATCCTTTCAAAAACGCAGAAAGATCTGGAAACATGGCCTGCATTTTGACATGACAATTGTTGGTTACTAAATAGAGATTTTCCCTCTTTAAGCAGGACAAGCATGTTCCAGTATTTTTTTCTTTGTACCAGACAAGCTTTATTGATACATGTTATCAGCCCATTCTTCATAGATTCTTATTTTGAGACTCTGATTGAATTATACAATAATAAATAAGTCTTGGATTAACAAAAACAGATTTATACAAAAAGAAGGTAATTTTCTAAGATAGTTTTATATTGCTTAAAGAAGAAAGACAGAGAAAAGTAGCCACACAAATATATTTAGCCAAAGGTATTAGTTAAAATAGGCTAGCTGTTGTAACAGACTGTAAAATTTCAGTGACCTAAGTCTAGTTGAAAATGTATTTATTGCTTTCTTTTTTTTTTTTTTTTTTTTTGAGACGGAGTCTCGCGCTGTCGCCCAGGCTGGAGTGCAGTGGCCGGATCTCAGCTCACTGCAAGCTCCGCCTCCCGGGTTCACGCCATTCTCCGGCCTCAGCCTCCCGAGTAGCTGGGACTACAGGCGCTGCCACCTCGACCGGCTATTTTTTGTATTTCTTAGTAGAGACGGGGTTTCACAGCCAGGATGGTCTCGATCTCCTGACATCGTGATCCGCCCATCTCGGCCTCCCAAAGTGCTGGGATTACAGGCTTGAGCCACCGCGCCCGGCCTTTATTGCTTTCTTAACAGTAACTGGGTTTCAGGTCGTGGGCATTTAGGATGGAGAAAGGAGGTCTGCTCCTCTCCACACAGTCATTCAGGGACCTAAGTGCCAGAGGCTCTCCCATCTTTCACATGTGACTTCCAGGATCACCCTAGCCTTAAATCCATGCAATCACTGTATGACAGCAGCGCACAGAGGATGATTTTGGGGAGATTTTTATGGGCCAGGCCTAGAAGTGGCACACGTCCCTTCCACTGCTAATTACCTGGGAAATAACCTTTAGCAATGTGCCTAGCAAGAAGAATAAATGGTTTCAGTGATAAACTGGAAGTCTTAACACACCCAGGTTAGGTACTTGAATTTAGAGAATCTTTTTGGAGATTCTCTGAGAACCCTTTTTACCCCACGCACAATGGGTTGCGTTGTTCTGACCAATCCAGGTATGTTACAGGGAAGTAGGTCCCTTGGCACAAAGGAGATACAGTAGGCACAGCTCATGAAACACAACACTGTATAGGCATGAGAAACGAAATGTAAGGTTCACTAAAAACAAGGGAAGGAAGCTTTCCTTTTTCTGAAGAAAGCTTCTAGTACTTTCTGTGATACTAAAGTCTTCTTGATCAGGATCCAGCACTGGCACATATAAGGAATCACATACAATTTCAGAATGAAGGGAATTATAATAGGAGTGCCTCTTAGTGGCCTAGGTTTTTAGAACCTAGAAGATATAGATGTAATTGCCATATGAGTGTCCGTTGACTTTTTTTCAGTGAAGGTGATTTTTTTACGTGATTTGTGGAAATTAGCTTCAGTATTGATATAGATGAGATCCCTAGAATCTTGGTGACACAGAAAGCACATTCTGCCAAGTCCAAGTGCCTGAGATGGGGTAAGAACCCACAGTTCCTATGACCTGGGGTTTGGCTTTTAGGAGGGAACTTCAAGGGTTGACGATTTAGTTTCTTCTGTCATTACCCTTCCACTTTGCATTTTGAACTGCCTGTACTTGCACACATATACCACACTCTTTCACACTTTTTTAATGTAGTCCATTTCTTCACCTAATTCTGTTTAGCCATCAAGATTCATCGCAAGACATCTTGTCTTGGAGTACCAGCCTGAATCGAGTGTCTCCGCTCTGCGCCCCCACAGCATTCCCTGTCTACCTCTATTTTGAGCTTTTATGTCCACTGCTTGTCCTGACCTTAAGCTCTGTAAGGCACGGATTTGTCATACTTATTTTTTATTTCTAGGACAGTTGGCACCTGGCAACACTCATAGAATGTTAGTTGAACTGCTCTGGTCCCTCTTCCTGAATTTCTAACTTAGTTTGCAACTTTATCTGTGGCTTAATTGAACCAGTACACTCCCGATAACTTCACTGTCATCCTTAGAGATCTCTGATGTCTTCAGGAAATGATGATAGCATTCATAAATGCTAGCATTGTTGCATACTTGTTCTGTGTCAGGCACTGTGCTACTCTCTTAGTTTGCATGTCCTTTATAATGTTCCTGATGACTCCATGAAGCGGACACTGCTATTAGTCTGGTTTTCAAACCTAGGTCTGGTGACTCGAGAGTTCAAGCTCTCATGCACTGTGATAGAGGTTGTATGCTAGGTATTTTATTTAGTCTCACTGGTCTGTAGCAGGCAGGAGGTGTTACTGACTTGGACCAGTACGGCTAGGCTTATTAGATGACCACTGGTAATATGACTTTAGAAGACATAAGGGTAATCAATTGATTAAGCTTGCAGAATTGGGCACATTTTGACATTAACAAAGTTAAAATCTGAAAGAAGCATTCTAAGCAGCCAAGTTATTAAAAAAATTCTGAGTATACAGTCTGGAGCTAAATCTGAAGTCCAGGCAGGATGCCTAGACAGAAGGATGGGGCACAGGTACAGGAAAGCCACTTGAGAACAAACCAGCTACTTTTCTGAGTCAAGAAATCTCTTCTTGAGCCAGGGAATCTCTGTGGACTTCTGCCAGTCTCAGGAACCAGACCTAATGTGGGCAATCAAGCCCAACTCTCTGACTTTAAGTTGAGAATGAAGCTGTATAACCTAACCGTGGTATATTTGGTTGCTTGAAATAATTGCTTATAAATTTATTCTGCCTTATAAGCAAACTTAACAGATGGCTGAATCTGGACGTAACTGTGGAGACCACTTTCAACACTTTTATTGTTGGCTAGAGCATGCTCTGTTAATGATGTTCCCAAGTTATTCATACATTTTTACTGACCTGCAAAAACTATTATATATTAGTTATTGAAAGAATTCTGATTGCACAAAAGGAAAGTTTCACTAGGGATTGGGTTAGCACATTGTCACTCCCTTTTTGCATGCTATTCTCAAAACACTTGTGGCCAGGGTACACATTAGTAGGCTGTAAAAGCGTGTGTTCTGAACTGGTCAGTGCCCATCCCCTCCCACTTATTAAATACTTTCACTGTGCACATGATTTGCATATGACTTTTCCTTTGTCATTCCTGTCACTTCATGCAAATGACACAGTATTTTATATAAGTCATTTTAATATTTATTCTTCCTGGCTAATTACAAATTTTCTGTATTTAGTTTTAGGGAAATGGAAAGTTATTGATATTCTAGTAATAACAGTGATAAAGATTTGAATAAGCATGTATTAGTACTATGCAAAAAAAAAAGCTAACATGCAAAAATGCTATAGGCCAGTGTTCTAGCAGCTACCAAATCCACCAGCTATTTTTTTTTTCTTCTTCTTCTTTTTGAGACTGAGTCTCACTCTGTCACCCAGGCTGGAGTGCAGTGGTGTAATCTTGGCTCACTGCAATCTCTGCCTCCCAGGTTCAAGCAATTCTCCTGCCTCAGCCTCTTGAGTAGCTGGGATTACAGGTGTGCACCACCACGCCTGGCTAATTTTTGTATTTTTAGTAGAGATGGGGTTTCACCATGTTGGTCAGGCTGGTCTTGAACTCCTGACCTCGTGATCCACCCTCCTCGGCCTCCCAAAGTGGCTGGGATTACAGGCGAGAACCACCACACCCAGTCTACACATAGACGTCTGCCTCAGCCTCCCACCTGTTTTTATAAATAAAGTTTTACTGGAGCATGACCATGCACCATACCCGTTGATGCCCATTTTTTGTGTATTATCTATGACTACTTTTATGCTGCAGCAACAGCAGAGTTGAAACATCGTGACATGGACTATCTGGCCCCCAAAGCCTAATATATTAATATTTACTATCTACACCCTACAAGAAAAGATTGTTGAACCTTGTTATAGACGTATTTAATCAATGGAATTCTCATTGGCTTTTTTGTCTAAAAGTTGAATACTATTAAGGTTAGCATGGGAAGTTTATGTAATCTGCTCAAAGTCACACAGTCAAAATATGATGGAGCCAGGATTTGAATCAAGGATTTTAAAAAATCAAATACTTGGCTCCCTTTGCAGTATTTACTTGATGTGTACATTTATCCTAAAACAAAGAATATTCTTGAGGACATTTCAAAATGATATGTCATAAACTAGGGACGGATTTTCATGCTCTGCCACCATATTCTCAACCAAATGTTGTCATCTCTTTATTACCTATTTTTGTGTTTTCTCTGAGATGAATTAATAGGTCATGCTGAGATAGAGTGGCTTTGATCTCTATCCAAGTGGTCACGTTTTTTGTTTTTTGCAAGAAGAAATTGGAGCTCGAGGTGAAAACATGGAACCCAGCATGCATTTAGATGGCTGTACTTTTGTCTCCCAAGACAGACAGTGGCTTGGAAAGGTTAAGAAATGTGTTTCTCTTTATAGGAATGTAACTGGATTGCATCAAAACAATGGGAAATTATTTCATATTTCAAGTGCTCCATCTTTCTGAAGCCGTTCCTCCGCATATCTGCATCCTCTCTTCTTCTAGCAGTACTTCCTTCATAGCTTCTTACACCTTCACTTTCCATATTTTTTGTAACAGTTTAGATATTATATTCAGCTTTCATTTTAATTTTTTTATTATTATTTTGTTGAGACAGAGTTTCACTGTTGTCGCCCAGGCCGGAGTGCAATGGCACGATCTTCGCTCATTGCAACCTCTGCCTCCCAGCTTCTAGCGAGTCTGCTGCCTCAGCCTCCTGAGTAGCTGGGACTACAGGCACCTAATTTTTGTATTTTTAGTAGAGACAGGGTTTCACCATGTTGGCCAGGCTGGTCTCCAACTCCTGACTTCAAGTGATCCACCCGCCTCCACCTCCCAAAGAGCTGGGATTACAGGCGTGAGCCGCCACGCTTGGCCAAGCTTTCATTATTTTTAAATGTGTCCTGTTCAAAGACATTAGACTAAAGGTTCTATGATGTTAGTAACTGAGTCTGTTTCCCAAGAGAGACTCCTCTTATGAAAGAATTTGTGGAATCAAATCTAATTGAAGTGTGTATGTGCCACATGTCCCTAAAAGAATAAGCCATAATTTTACAACGGGAAATAAGTTGTGATAGGATTTCAACAGTCGCAGTTTCTAAAATAGAAGTGTAATTTTACATCAAAGAGTGAACCTATAGCTCATTCATAATTCTGAAAACAGGTAGCATTTTAAAGGAAACTGTGACATGTCAGCATTAACAGTAAGCCACAGGGGCAGAAACAATGACTGTGCCCTTTTAGTGGGGACTCAGTCGTCTCCCCTGTGGGAAGTAGAAAACTGGCCACCAGTGAGGTTAAAATGTATATGAAGAGAGAGAACAGAGATCCTTCATCTGTACACTGAAAGTCCCCAAGTTATTTTATTTCTATCAGGTTTATGGTTCAATCCAGAAAAAGCTTTTAGCAAATTTTTTATTGCGGGGGCGGGGGGGGCTTTAATAATCTATAGAATCTACTTAGTTTTCCACATCATTTGACCTGTGAAGATAGTTACCCGTCATAATGATATTTCACTGGGGAAGAAAATCAGGTTGTAATGTAATTTACATAAAGCTTGCACAGGTATATTTGACTTACTTGTCAGCAGTTGTATGGTAATATGTTGACACCTTATCACTATTTTATTCAATTATTTTAATGCCAGGAGCTGTAGAGGGTGAGATAATGATGTTTTTCTCTCCCACCTTCCATTTCTTTTTGTGTCTGAAGTTTCTTGCCTGTGCCACAGTCAGCTTTTTTCTGGATACTTTTTTTTTTCCCTTCGGGATTTTGTCCATTTACTTCCACGTGAGTATTTTAATTTCTCTCAGTCACTCAGTCTTGAAACATTTTTAATGTTTACCTTATCTATATGGGGATTTTAAAGTCATTTGCCTTTGCAACTATAAAAGGAAAATGTTCCACTTGTACCAGCCCATGCCTAAGAGATAGCAAAACTGTTATGTTTCATCACTGGTTCTAACCAGTGGAGGTTGATAAAGGCCTGGGATCTTTGAGTGCCCACCCCTCTCCTCCATGTGTCAGACTCTTACTTGACCTAAGTGAGGACTCCTTCCTGCCTAAACAACAGTTAGTCTTATTTTAACCAACTGTGCACAGACCGAAGAACTCATTCTGTTCTATGCAGAGTGCTGGCGCCCAGTGCCTGATGAGCAGAACCATCTTGAACTCCCCCTCCCAGCACTTCAAACCCCAGATGTTTTCCTCATCAGTAAACTCTTTGGTGCATTTCTTCACTGGCAAGTGACAAAAAGATGCAGCTTTTTGATTATTTATTTTGCTTGCCCTGGTGGGCTCTGTGTTATCCTTTGACATGCTTAAGTGAGTCTGTGACCTTGGTCAAATCATTAACCTCCCTGAG
This sequence comes from Mandrillus leucophaeus, assembly GCF_000951045.1. Lineage (NCBI taxonomy): Eukaryota > Metazoa > Chordata > Mammalia > Primates > Cercopithecidae > Mandrillus > Mandrillus leucophaeus. The sequence continues at coordinate 1,137,518 of NW_012107709.1, read as the reverse complement.
CTACAGTAATCAATAGAGTGGGAACAATAACACCCACTTAGAAGGGTTTTTGTTTGTATTATATACAATACCACATGAGAAGGCACCTAACGGAATTCCTGACAGATGATGAGCACCACATAAAGGTTGCTTGCTTGCTTGCTTGCTCTCAGACCTACCTGAAAATGACATCTGGCACCCAGTAGGCATTCCATATATACTGGTGGGATGGTAAATGAGTGAGTGAGTGCATTACTCCCTGAAATGGGCTAACTGTATAATTCTATAGATTCTACATGCAATGTAGTTTTTGGAAATATTTGCCTGGGATTCCAGAATTTCAGTTGATACTGATGCAGCATTTTATTTTATTGTAGCATAGCCAGATGCTCTGAGTTAAACGTGTATCATTTTCCAAACTAATTATAAATCATTGCGAGTCATGCTAACTTCTTCTAACTCCCCCAGAACTGTATCACCTTTAAGACATTTTAAATCATAGACCAAAAAAATTTTAAGTTACTTGCAGTGTTAATATTATCAAAACCCAAATTCTATGCCTACTTTTAATTATGATTGCCAATTAACACACATTCCAAACATTAAAATGAATTTAAAAAGAGATTTTTCTTGGCCTTCGTTTGAAAATCAAATTTCTTTGGGAAGTTAACATCGTAAAGGTTGGCAATCATAAGAGAATTTTCAGACCCACTCTTTGTCTAGAGTTTTAGGAACCAAATAAAGATGTCTTTTTGGATTGTTTATAATCTTCAGGAGTAAGGCCATGAACTCAATGACATTGAGAAGATTTTTGGTCTTTGTAATTCTCTTTATAATTCTCATCCTACATGTTGTCATTTGTGTGTTTATGTACGTCATTATGGGATTGTAAAGATGTATAATTAGGGAGGGTTTTTTATCAAAAGGTCTAAAATTAGACTCTCAGGTCAGGACTTCTGCCACACAACACAGATAGATGCCAACAGAAGAGCCCATCCCTGTGATCGGAGGACACTTCCACACGCTGCCTGCCATCAGCAGATTTTTATATCCCATATTTGTGTAGATAAGGAGAAGCCATCACAGAGATACTCTAAGCCGTATATTTTAACCTAGTGTCTAACTTCCTCTAAACCAGTGATTTTCTGCCTCTTTTTGGACACCATCACCATGGAGGAATTTAACAGGTTTCCGTCATTATGGGGTAGATTCACCATGGCAATGATTCTCAGCAGTGGGACCAGGGGGTCTTTCTCTCCCTTCTCATCATAAATTATTACTATAGTGTGTAATGTGATCCAAGTCACATTTCTTGAATTAGCTGCTCCTTTGATATCTGGCATAAATATCATCACTGAGATTATATTCAACACTTTTTTTTAGTGAGCATTTTCTGTGAGCCTGTCACATTGATGGTCCAAAGGTTTGAGCAAGACCACAGAAGTTTTAAGACTCTTCCTGCTCTCTGGTTCTTAAGACAGTAGGAAAAAGCTATCAAAAGAAAGATAAAGAACTGTAAATTATTTGCTATTATGTATGTTATATGCGCATTCATGAATGAAGCAAGTTAGGAGGATATCCTTTCCTTGTCCAGAGGGGACAGCTGCTCTCAGCGGTAGCGAATTGTTGTCAGAATGTAAGATCTCTTTTGCCAGATCTTGTTATTCTCAGGTGAGATACCCCTATGTCTAAATGTCGGTGACCTATTTGAATATGTTTAAAATTCTACTAGCTAATCAAAATGCAATTTTATTTGCAACCTCTGGATACACTGGGAGTTATAGAAGAAGTCAGAGTAGAGTGGCTCTTCCCAGATAGGGAGTAGCATGAGTAAAGCCCACATGCCTCTTTTATCTTCAGTTATGTGAAAGAAATTCTGCTATATTCTTATATTTGTCACCCTGAAGCTATTATGTAATATATCCAGGACCATCAAAGAATATGTTGCCAGGTAAAAGACAGTGCTTAAATGTAAGATTCAATTACCTATTTTTGTGTAATTTAGACTTCCAATAAAACATTTTTCGCCCTTAGGGTAAAAACATTTATTAACTGTCATCGGTATACTTGCCATCTATTTTCCCCTGTTTTAGGGACAGCTTTGGTAATTGAATAAGAACACATACTTACAGTTCACCCCACTCTATTGTCCTTGGTAGTTACACAATTAAACATGGCCTGGAAAAAACATGCTTTTTAGTGTGAAAACATTCAAATCTGTCTAAATAAATCCCTCTCTCTTTTTTTTTTTTCCTCCTTTTAGACAGTATCTGTCACCCGGGCTGGAGTTCAGTGGTGCAATCTTGGCTCACTGCAACTTCTGCCTCCCCCCGGGTTCAAGCGTTTCTCCTGCCTCAGCCTCCCAAGTAGCTGGGACTACAGGCACCCACCACCACGTCCGGCTGATTTTTGTATTTTTTAGTAGAGATGGGGTTTCACCACATTGGCCAGGCTGGTCTCGAACTTCTGACCTTATGATCTTCCTGCCTTGGCCTCCCAAAGTGCTGCGGAATAAATCCCTCTTTTTATCATGTATAACATTTTAACATTTCAAGGGCTTTCACATCTGTTACATCATTGAGGGACTTTTCTGAGATATTCTGTAAATAAATTCTATAAAATTGAAAATGGAGCACATTTATGCAAGATCAAGGTGTTTTTTCTCAAGTTTTGTATGGATGATTTGAAATACTCCATCCTGACAAGAGAAAGCAGCATTCTGATGCCTTTGCTCCTGCTATGGACTCTCCCAAAATGGTGCTTTGTCGCCGGCCCATAGATGGTTCAGAGCTAAAGCCGGTTTCCCCCTGAACATTTTATAGTTTGTAATACACCAAATATACATCCCACTCTGGCGGGTTCAGAGTCTCTGTACCTACCTCGCTTTCCGCATCACATTGCACACACCTAAGAGGAGGAGCTTTTCCATCAGGGTATGTGAGTGCCGTCACCTGCCAGCTGAAGTTCTTGATAAGGAAACATTCAGGGAGAGTGTTGCCAGGATCAGAGTGTCCCAATTAGCATAGAGATAAATTTTAAATCAGGTGCTATGAAGTCAGACACTCATGATTTTGATTCTCATTTTAGTCTTATACTAGCTGTGTGACCTTGGGCAAGTTACTCAACCTGTTTCTTCATCTAAAAAGATGATAATAAAACATTATGGGTTTGTTAAACAGCATTGATAGTGAGAAAACACTTATCAAGAGCCTGGTTTAGTGCCTGGCCCACAGTGAGTATGAAGGTTAGTGACCTTTTCCTTCCTTTTGTCTCCTTGTTATTTTAAGCATTCTTCACATTCCTGTCCTTCCAAACTCATTTATCTAGTTCCTTACCTTTAAATCCAACCTTGTAACTCAGTCTTGATTTACTCATAGATGATTGTGAAGAGAGCCAGGCTTTGGAATCTAATACTCTTGGAGTCAGAATCTGTTTCTTAATAGATCTAGGACCATAGGTAACTTACTTGGGGTATTTGAAACTTAGTTTTCTCATCTCTTAAGTGGAGATGATAAAACGTAGTATCACATGTACTAAGGATGAAATGAGTGAACGTATATAAGACACCTAGACCGTTGCCAAAACATGGTAAATGTTCAACTGTCGAATAAATCAAAGTCTCCATAGAGATAACTGCAGAAGGTTTTAAAAGCTAGTTTCAGACAGAGAGATGAAGCCGAAACTAAGAATAAAGTATAAGTAAATCTATGCTTTCTGCAAATGTCAGTTTTGAAATGGGAGAATGTTGGGTAAGCTGGGGATATGACATTTTATATCACCAGAATTCAGAGGTTTGAAAACTACCAAGTATTTACCCCACCCTAAAATGTGGATGTATTTCTACATTGTAATCTGTTTCTTTATACATTCCCGTCCAGCTGAGCTAAAAATAGTTCTGAGGGCCCAACCTATGGCCAGAGCATCCTTCCTTACAGGTTGTACTTTGCCTCTCTGAAAGTGGACAGACTGTTTTTCCAGGACATTCCCACAAGGCAGCCTTGGAAGAAAATCCGATCTCTCTCTGGCCTAACACCTCTAAACCAGAGGTCAGCGAACTTTTCCTCAGTAGGGCCACAGAGTAAATAATTTAGGTTTGTGGGCCATATGTGTTCCTTGTAGCACATTTTTCTTTGTCATTTTTATTTTAAGTAACTTTTTAAAAATGTAAAAGCTAGTCTTAGAGAAAAATAGGCCACAGGTCACACTGGGCCCAGAGATCGTAGTTTTCTGACCTCTGCTCTCGACTTTAGAAGGGAGAGAGGGAGGGAAGAAGGGTGGTGTGAAACCTTGATGAACTAATGCCTTCCTTTAGGGAAAAGGAAAGATAACCACCCTCATTTTAAAAAAATACTAAAGACAGTAAGTTAGCCCCTTTACTTCTATGGTACAACTATATTGTCTAGTCGGTTTCTTAGTTGTTTTATAGTGAGACCTTATCACACTGCTGTTTTTCATTGGAAACTGATGAGGAACATTGTAAAGCAGATGGAGCACAGACTGTAGAAATGAAAAGCACAGAAGAAAGAGCTGTGTGAAAGAAATATTTAATCATAACATGAAAAACTCATAGTGGCAACTTTTCCATTATGTTAAATTTTCCTCATTTCTCTGTGTTCTGAGTATGGGTTTAAAAAGCGAGGTTGTAATTTTCTATCTCGGTGCCCATCTCCCATCGGTTTTTGATTTTGTCTTTTTGCAGGACTACGACTTGAGCCAGCTGCAGCAGCCTGACACTGTGGAGCCTGATGCCATCAAGCCTGTGGGAATCCGACGAATGGATGAAAGACCCATCCATGCCGAGCCCCAGTATCCAGTCCGCTCGGCAGCCCCGCACCCTGGAGACATTGGGGACTTCATCAATGAGGTAGAGAGAGAGACTCGTTCTCTCTATAAGAGTTTTCATTTCATGCTAATGGTTAGATCTCTGTAGGCCACAGATTGCTTGGAATACAGCTATATAGTTCACTAAAACATACTTTTGTTTCTGAAGTTTATCTTCGTGTCAAAGCAAATGTGGCTTCGTTGACAGATAACAAATATAATTGCTTTGATCAACCACAGAGATCTATCAATTAAGATTCTGCATTTGTAAAATGACATACATCATATATTATCAGAATTAGTCACAGTCTCCAAGAAGGATTTTTCCCCCTAGATTACAAGTAATAAATAGACTAACAATATTATAGTGCATTCTAATTTTATTTATTAGCATTAATAAATATAACAGTAGTTCACTTTAATTTTCCTCACACTGTACCCTTTGAATCCTCCAAATCATGAGAATTCAGTGCCTGCCCAATGACTCCATCAAAAGAGATTAGTTGGAAGAGCTAAATTAAATATTATGTAAGTGATTGAAATACTTGTCTAGTTGAGGAGTTTTAAGAGCTTCTGTAAAAGAAAGCTACTTCTCTGTTGCATATAACAGATATGATTTTCACTGTCAGAATTATTGTGACATTCTTTTATTACTGACCAAGAGTTCTGTTACATTTAATATTTAAGTTTTGAAGTTCAATGATTTATGCTGCGTCTTCTGAACATGTCTATAGTCTTACTATAATTCTTTTGAATTTTTATTGTGAATATAAGAGAACAATACATATCGATGTTGATTGTGAATATGTGGCAGAACTCCTGTTTTCTGGTCGTATCATTGGTGCCTCCAAGATCAGAATAGGTCTCAGTGCATTACAAAGTGGAACGCATCTGTTGTATACGGCCTTCAGTCATAGGCTGATAAGACTCTTGTATCCTGGGCTTCCTCAAAATTCATATAATATTAAACATAATCTACATTCGATTTTTAGATATACTTATTGCTTGTAGAAAAGTTTTAAAACAAAATTGGAATAGTTGCCTGTCTCTATAACTATCCATTACTTTCTATTCCTAAGATATATGCTGCCTTCTGAACATACATATTCATTTCTGCTAGATAGGTAATAAGGTTAATTTGTAGTTGACATGATTTAAAAACACATGGAAAGCAAAAACAACAGAATGCCAGTAACTCCCTCTATCCACAGAAATATGTCCTGACTTTGCCAGCTAGCTCTTAGTTATATATAGATCCAGTTAGGAGAATTTGCAGAAATTTATACATATATGCCTAGATCTTTTAGAAAAATGTAAGAGTGCCTAATGATTTTATTTCTCATTTCGTGTTTGTCATCATAAGAAATTGTTGAGTTACTCTGATTGTTGTCAATTCAAGATATAGTGAATCTTTTGTCTGTAGGTTTAGGAACTGGACTTTAAATTTTTTTTTTTTTAATTTTTATTTTTGTAAAGACGGAGTCTCACCAGCCTGTTTCCCAGGCTGGTCTTGAACTCCTGGGCTCAAATGATCCCCCTGCTTCAGACTTCCAATGTGCTGGGATTACAGGCATAAGCCACTGTGCCCAGCTGGAACCATACTTTTTTGAAGCCAGAATTCTGCCTTAAGTATAATTTAACAAATCCTTACTAAATATTTCTGCCTGTCCCTGAAGTATCAGTATTCTATGTGATTTCTTTCCATCCCTGATACTCTTCTTTTCTCAGTGCTAAAGATCAAACAGTAAGGTTTATTTATAAGGCTGTTGCTCATCTGATTCCTGCCTTCTTCTACCCCTCACCTCCCCACATGCCCCTTCTGTGCTGCAGCCCCACTGAACTATTTGCAGTTCCTCAAAAGCATCACAGTTTTGAATATACTGTAACTTCGGCAAAGCCCTTACCTGCTTGGCCATCTGCAGGACTCCCACGTCGCCTTCAGGATTCAGCTTGAAACATTTCTCTGCGAGGCCTTCCTTGATGCCTCTGGGAAGGGATAACAAGCTGCCCCTCGGGTCACAGCCCTCACCAGCTGGGGTGTAACTGTCAGTATTTCTTTCTCCCAGTCAGCATGTGAGTTCTTTCCAGGACAAGCACTGTTCTTGTTCATGTTTTCATAACTTAAACATCTAGTATGTTACCTACCTCTTAGATTATTTTCATTTTCAGGCATTCGAGTGTGCACTCTGGCTAATGTGTAGGGCATGATGCTATAGGCGCCACCCACTTTTCATCTGATTGAGATTCAACAGATACTGAGTCTGGAGCCTTTCATCCTGCTTGTCAGATTACATTCAAATTCTGAGTTTATGTTTAAGTGTGTACTTTCTCTGTGTGTGTGTGTTTGTCTATGTCTATGGTCATTGATTTTTTTGTTGTTCTTTGTTTTAACAGTGACTATATCTTCTTCAGTAGATAGAAAAGAACATCTAGTCAGTAAGATTCACTTACCCAACCCTTCTCAGCCACAGTAGGAGGAGTTATAGTGGGAATTTCCATTTGGAATTTTCTTTCTCCTGAACAGTGCTCAGGTACACAGTTTGTTATGGCTGGAGACCATTAACGAACAGGTGTGATTACTTATATGAAAAACGTTGTTCCAAGCGACTGCAAATTGACATCCAGAATACAATCTCTTCATAATTTGAAGATTGTCTGCATATGTGAAAAATGGCTCATTGTGAAAGCATCTTGAGCTCAGTGCAAGATCATCCATTCAGCAAATCACTATCAAACGTCTATGTGTGTAACATAACTGTGCAAGTAATATATAGATAAAAGCATAAATTAGACATCAGTTCTCCTTGTGTGTATACCCAGCTTTGTTGCTAGCACGATATTTGTGCAATGCAAATGTGCCAGCATCCAAAGCCTTATTTTCCAGGCATAGGAGGCCAATTCTGTCTGGTTCTTACTTGGCTTTCCAACTTCATCTCAAGGCCCTCACCACCCAGCATCTTGCAGGCTGTCCACAGAGAACTCTGCTTGTCATTCACAATCTCAGCTTACAGTTTCATGCTGGTGCCCATCTGATGTTCTTCCTGTCTAGAATTTCCTTCCCCATTTTTCTAGCATTGGGGGAATTTCATTAAGTATTTACCAACCCAGGAAAGGTCAGGCATACAGAGTATGGGTTAGGCACCATCCACTGGCATCCCATAGTATCCAGAACTCACCTCCCTCAGATCACGGATCCCATGGTTCCATCCTGCCTCCCCCCGAGCCCTTCCGTGTTCCATGGGAAGGGAGACGGGCTTCTCCCTGGAGGGGCAGTATGGGGCACAGTGATTTGGTGAACAAGTGAATGGATGAAAGGATCCAATTTGGAAATCATTCCGAAAATGGCAGCTAAATCCGTGAGACAGTGTGTGTGTGTGTGTGTGTGTGTGTGTGTGTGTTTTAAGAGACAGGGTCTCTCTCTGTTGCCCAGGTGTGTGTGTGTGTGTGTTTTAAGAGACAGGGTCTCTCTCTGTTGCCCAGGCTGGAGTGCAGTGGCACAGTCATAGCAAACTGCAGCCTCAACCTCCTGGGCTCAAGCCATCCTCCATCCTCAACCTCCCAAAGCACTGTGATTACAGGTATGAGCCACCACACCAGGCCTAAATCCATGAATTTGAATGTGATTACAAGATAGAGAAATGTGGAGGAGAGGAGGAACCAAATATATTCACCAAGAAATGCCCCTAGAGTTGGAGACAGAAAATCTAAGTATAATAGAAAACAATCAAAATGATAGTTTTAAGAAGATGATGGTCAGTTCTGTTGGACTTTTAAGGGAGATGAAAGTCTAATGTAAGTCAGAAGACCTAAGCCAGTAATAACTCTCCAAAATACCATCTAGACTCTTTCATGCAAGATACATGTTAAGACTTGTTCAGTGTCTTCATTTACTGTACAGACAAAAATGAATACTTGTAGAGTTTTAAAACAGTTGAAAGCACCTAGAAAGAACTCAAGCACATTTTATAAAAATATTTAAAAGGCACACAAATTTATTTATCTGCAGGTCTTATTTGATTTAGCAGAGCACCAAATGTTCCAAAGGAAGAATAATATAGTGATGATTATAATTGGAGTGCTTTTATAGATGTAAGAAATAAGAAAGCTCATGAGAACATTTTCTAGTTTATTTAAATAAGGAATGAATGTTGCCTTGAATCTCAAAACTGATAACTTATTTCCAGTGTGGTAGGCAGAGTAAAATAAGTCACATGTTTTTGAATTTCCACTGTAGAATTTCATTCTGTTTTGAGTTTTTAAACATGACCTTCAGAGAGTGAAAAGTTCAAACAGATTCATTTAATCTCAGTCCAACAGTTAGATATTAACATACCTCCAATAATTTTACTAATACTAATCCTGTATATGTCTTTGTAAAAAGAAATACACTTCTTTATATATATGTGTATTTTTCTGTTCTCACGCTGCTATGAAAAACTGCCAAGACTGGGTAATTTACAAACGAAAGAGGTTTAATGGACTCACATTTCCACAGGGCTGGGAAAGCCTCAGGAAACTTAACAATCTTGCCAGAAGGGAAAGCAAACACATTCTTCCTCACATGGCGGCAGGATAGAGAAGTGCCGAGCAAAGGGAGAAAAGCCTCTTATAAAACCATCAGATCTCATGAGAACGCACTATCGTGAGAGCGGCAGCATGGGGGTAACCGCCCCCGTGATTCAGTTACCTCCCACTGGGTCCCTCTCAAAACATGTGGGGATTATGGGGACTAGGGGAACTCTCACAACATGTAGGGATTATGGGAACTAGGGAAGATAAGATTTGGGTGGGGATAAAATCAAACCATATCACTGTGTGTACACACACGCACATACACACATATATACATATAAAAATGTTTATTATGTGTGTATATATGTATTCAGTAGTATTGAAGTATATTTCTCTACTCAAAAGTATAAAAATCAAGTGAATAATTCTGTTACAAGACCACCTTTTTGTTAATATTGTTTAAAACTTTTGGAAGCTTCTTACAACTTACTTGAAATGCGGTGACTCACGCCTGTAATCCCAGCACTCTGGGAGGCTGAGGCAGGCAGATCACAAGGTCAGGAGATTGAGACCATCCTGGCTAACACGGTGAAACCCCGTCTGTACTAAAAAAAAAAAATTAGCTGGGCATGGTGGCGGGTGCCTGTAGTCCCAGCTACTAGGGAGGCTGAGGTAGGAGAATGGCATGAACCTGGGAGGCGGAGCCTGCAGTGAGCCGAAATCGCACCACTGCACTCCAGCCTGGGTGACAGAGCGAGACTCCAACTCAAAAAAAAAAAAAAAAGCTTGTCTTTTTCTCCTATTAATTTAATTTCTCTTTTTTAAAATACCTCATTCTGGTCTTATGGAAGTTAGGCATTTGTGTAAGTTCAAATCTAGCCATCTCACCTAACAGCTCTGTTACCTTGTACAAGGTCAAGATCCTTTTCTTTAACCTTTTCAGTTTTCTTATTTGTAAAATGGGAATAGTAATAGAACCTCCTTTTGAGACTTCAGTGAGAAGTAAATGAGATTATCTTTGTAATGTGCTTGGTATACTGCTTGTCACATAGTGAAAACATCTTAATTATTATTGATGTCATATTAGTAACTATTACAGGTAAATTACCTTTTAGGAGTAAAAGACTTTCTACTGTTCTCTAATTGTAAGAAAACAATTAAAATCCACTCCTTCTGCATCAAAAATTACTTTAAGTAAAATGAAATTCCCAGAAAGAGGGGTAGTAATGTTGGCCTTGATATGTTCAGTTCTACTGCAATGTAAACATGGTGTACTTTTATATCCACATGTCTTAAATCTAGATTCTAGCTTTTTCTGAAAGGAGTGGATATAAATATGAAGAGGATGCTGAGCAGGAAAAACTATGCCCAGGACAACAATGAATAGTTACCTTATAGAATACCTGTTGAATGTCAGGCAATGTGTTGGACAGCGAGATGTGGATGCAAAACAGCCTCTGTAGAACGGGATGTCACAATCTAGTGTTTTCCAAACAAGATGATAAGAGTAGATGAGGCCGGGCACAGTAGCTCACACCTGTAATCCCAGCACTTTGGGAGGCTGAGGCAGGCAGATCACTCGAGCCCAGGAGTTTTGAGACCCACTTAAGTAACAAGACAAAAAACCCTCTCTACAAAAAATGCAAAAATTAGCTGAGCATGGTGGCATGCGTCTGTAGTCCTAGCTACTCAGGAGGCTGAGGTGGGAGGATCACCTGAGCCCAGGAGGGTCAAGGCTGCAGTGAGCCATGATTGTGCCCCTGCACTACAGTCTGGAGTACAGAGTGAGACCCTGTCTCCAAAAATAAAAAATAAAAAAGTAGAAGGGACCAAAGAGACCACAGGAATGACTCCTAGTCATGGCTGGGGAAAAAAGATCTGTGCAGTAGAACTGATATTTTTAATGAACTTATGGATGGATGGATGGATGGATGGATGGATGGATATTAATCAAATAAAAAATATAAGAAGTGTAATTCCAAAAAAATGAATAAACAACATAGAAGTGCACAAGAACATGATGCTTTGCGGTTTGGGGGGATTCCGTTTGGGGGTGCATAATTCAGTTGTGGTTGCTGGAGCTGAGAATAGCTGAAACGGAAAAGGTGGGTAAACAGTCTTGGTTCACTGAATGCTTTCTAAAGAGTTTTAAATAATTGTTTTAAAGTGTTCATGCAGCAATTAAAAATCATGTTGCCCATTGCTGGGGGAACTCTTTCATTTGGAAGGAGTCATAGAGAGCAGTCAGAGGTCTTAACTTGGGGGAGTGATATCAAATAACGTTTGAGAGAGAAACCAATAGTTTGTAGGAAAGAAGCTGGAATAGTGCTGTAGACAGGAAGACCAGTTAGGCAGGCTTTTTCTCTGGTCCAGGCAGGATGTAGTGATGACCTGCACTAAAGCAGTGGCACTAGGACTGTAGAAGACAGAATGTAAAGGAAACAGTAAGACCTCTTTTCTTTTACATCCCTCATGTGTTCCTCACTGCATAATGTGGGGTTTTATCCTCATAAAAGCATGTCTCCGCCCATAAAGCCTGGGATCAGAAGTCTATAAATACAAGCTCAGCAAGAATTCAGCCAGAGCCAAGCTCTCTCTGCAGAGAAGAAGCCTCAGTCTTTAGAAAATAGTTCAGCTTTATTCAGAATTCAAGATCTACCTCTCCAGGAAAGGTGGAACAAGAGGATACTTTGCTAAATTTAGTCAAACCTAGAGAAACACAGGCGGTTAGTTTGTAAATTTGGTAACAGTACATCCTGTGAAATAATGTTCACATCCAAGAATAAAGGAATCCCATAAGGGAGAACCAGAAGGTTCTGTTGCCCACTGGATTTCTTCTGTACATTCACTCAGATTTCGTGCCTGTTACTGTCAGTTTCTTAGGACTTCAGTGCAATCTTTTTAGAATTACCAAAATATTACCAAGAGTTTATATAATACCTCGTTCAGAAGAGTCATATTTTATTCTCAGATGAAAATCAGTGCTATCCAAGTGGAAGGGATTTAAAGTACTTAACCTGCATAGAAAGCTGGCTTGCCTAAGAACTCTTGAAAAGTTCAGTGATTTTGCCCTTTTGTAATTGTTAAAACATAAGGCAATGCGCTGTGCTCTAGCATAGCACAGTGGTCTCTCTCTAATGGATTTTATGGCCTTAACCTCTTAAAAAAAAAAGAAAAAAAGAAATAAAACAGAGATTTGTAAACTACCAGGATGATCAGAAAGCCAATGCAGGAGCTAAAAAATACAATAGTATTTTGTAGACTCAATAGTGGATATGGGAGTTGATTATCACAAGCATTATATTTATTTTAAGGAATTAAATTAGGTGGCTTAGCCATTTGATGAAGAGTCCTGGGGTCCATGAACACACCAGGGAAGACCAGACCGCTTATTGTGTTTATTCCCTGGACGTAGTAAACACAGGCCATCCCTTTTTTCCCTCCTCCAAATCCAGACAAACTTGAGGCCTTGCCATTGACTCTTTAGGGCTAATTTGAGTCTTTTTTTTTTTTTTTAAACTTGTCATTCTTTTTTTTTCTTTTTTTTTTTTTTTTACTATTATACTTCAAGTGCTGAGATACATGGGCAGAATGTGCAGGTTTATTACATAGGTATACACGTGCCATGGTGGTTTGCTGTATCCATCAACCCATCTCATCTACATTAGGTATTTCTCCTAATGCTATCCCTAATTTGAGTCTTAACCTCTCCATATTTCCAGTTTGGTGTTGACATCATAAGGATTGGGCCAGGGCTCTGTGTGTATTTTCACTTAATAATTAAATTGTGGTAAAGCAGATGACCTGAACAAAGTGATCTTAGCCATTGTCTCTGTTGTCTGTATTATAACGCAGTTGTCATAATGAAAATTTAATATTTGTTTTCAGGGACCCATTCTCCTTATCAGGAATTTCCCTGATTTTTCTTGTTTTTTCTCCAGATCCTTCTTGGGCCTACTTATATGACCCCAAGTCAGACCATGCTGAACTAAGGGAATCCCTATTGCTTAAATTTGCAGTTGCTAGACTTTGTAAGGAAGAAGAGTGTAGGCTAATATGTGAATATTAACTCCACGAGGGCAGCCCATTGGATCTAGCTCATTAGTAGCTGTGTCTCTACCAGTAAGCAGAATATATTGCAATAATATTAATAGATAATCAACAAATATGTCTCGAATCGAATTAATAAACACAAACAAAATGAATGAAGGTGCATTCTTTGGCTTTTGTTAGCTAAGGCGCCAATCACTGACCACTCCAAAATATTGCTGCTTATAATAATGAAGGTTTACTTCTTGCTTAAATTATAAGTCAACTGTAGTCTGTCAGTGACTCAGTTCCTGATCCATATGTTTTCTTTGTTTCAGGATCCAGGCAGATAAACTTCCCATCTGGAGCAGGCCATTCTGGCAGAGGGGGAAAGGAGGATTGGTGGAAGGGTGGAAACACGTTAGATAGAGTTCTTGAAGCAGCTACTTTTCACAGCTACTTACACTGCGTTGGCCAGAGCCAGTCAGACAGCCAAGCCTTACAGTGTGGTTGGGAAAGTAAACCCTGACCCCAGAGAGGCACTGTGGGAGGGTGGGTGTGTGTTCTGCCTTTGGAAAAAGGGAAGTGAATCACTGAGGGCAGTAACAAAATCTACCACAGAAGGGAGTTACAAGTTTTGAGAAATTGTAGGTTGTGGTTCTCAGTCTTAGCAGAATTGCCTTGTAGTTTAGTCTAAAAATAAGATAAAGAAAATCCCATCTAAAATTATTTATGTTGTATATATCAAAGTATTTTGCTGAAACCTGCTTTATTTTATTTTACACAGGCTTTTCTGAAGTATAAATAGTATAAAATGACATGAGGAAAAGTAGCAAAGTACTGCTAAATTTCATGGTTAAGACTGTTAGTAAAGAGGTACCTGAAGATGAGAAAACTGGTCATGTGTACTTTTTTCTCTGATTTTTGATGCTAGTCAGCAGCTGCCATTTTCTTTCTTAAAATATATCTTTACTGTTTTTTATTTTTTCAAATCCCAAGGCAGGACATTTTTCTCTCAACTTAAATTTTTAAAAAGTACTAATATTCATTGAGCTCTACATGTGCCAGTCACTGTGGTGAGCCGTCGGGTCCCTTTGTTGCATTTGGTCTTTATAGTAGTCTTATGATGATGATTACAGTTGCAGATGAGGTTATGTGGAGGTTGCACAGCTAGTACTGGGGAGAGCTAAGGTGTCATCCCACAGTCTGATCTCTTAATCACTACACCATACTGATTCTGACCTTAATTTTTTTGCTTTTTCCCTGTTTCTCCTCTGTAACCTTGAAAGGATAGATGAACACGTGGTCATAAAAACCCATGTATGTGCTCATAAAATGCATGTGTATTGGCAGGCTTGATTTCTCAAGTAGGACTGTCTGTGACACGTCTTAGATAGGTGAGGCCATATAAGCCAGGTAGCATTTGACACATAGAATGTGGAAAAAGGGAATGTTTGTTTTAATGTTAGTAATGTTAGTATATCTAGGAGTACTAGAATGGAATTGGGGAAAAAAAGTTAGAAAAATATACCAAAGGACCTACTACTGAATCCTTAGAAGTTTTGCAGAGCATAGAGACTCTAATTGTATATTAAAAAGCATCTGCTTACAAAAGTTACAAATATAGAGAGTAGTTATTTCCTCGTTTCTTTCTTTTTAAAATTCTTTATAAGAACCAGACAAGCGTGTTATTTTAGATTGACAGGAGTCCTCCTCTTTTCAATATTTATACCATGTACAGATACTGGATTATGATATTTCTAGGATTTTTGGAAGTTAGAAGTTACCCTACATTTTAAAATACCAGTTTAAAATTAATCAATTCATTCCACATTTTATGTTATGTTAATCACACAAATGATTTTATGAGTACCTCCCTTTATGTAGTAATCACATCTGACCCGTCTTCAGTCTTCCTTTGATGTCCTTCCAAAATTAGGTCAAATACAATGCTACTTTCTCTTTGAACTCCTAGCTCTTAATGCTGATCTGAATTTTTTTTCCCCACAACCTGATGGTTTTTGCTTTGACTTCACAGTTTTGTCACTTGTCATTTGCTTCACATGGTAGTAGTACCTGTTAGGCTAGATTGTAAGCCTAGGGAGGGACACGGACCATATGGTACTCATTTGTATGTCTCTTGTATTTCACTGAGGTGCTTTTTAAAATTTAATCTAGCAGTGCTGCTCTATATATTATGTTATTTAAGATCCTTCCTTCTCTGCCTCAAGCAGAGCCATTCATTTCTGCCACCCGTCCAACTTATTACTCAGTTAACCCCCTCCCTTCTTAAGTCTTGGCCTCCCTGAGCTTGACTGCTTAGCGTTGTTTCTTTGCACAGGAAAGATGTAAGTTAATTTTTATCTAACTTTCAAATGGTTATATCCGCAGTTTTCATGTGTTGAATATGTGGTCTGTAAATGAAAATTTACAAACAAGTGTGTGTTTGATCCCATGAATTCATTAGGATCTGCTTGTGGTTTTGTAAATTGTAACCCTCTCTTAATTCTTTCATTCTTTGTGTTTCCAAATTGCAGGGCCTTAAAGCGGCTGACAATGACCCCACAGCTCCACCATATGACTCCCTGTTAGTGTTTGACTATGAAGGCAGTGGCTCCACTGCTGGGTCCTTGAGCTCCCTTAATTCCTCAAGTAGTGGTGGTGAGCAGGACTATGATTACCTGAACGACTGGGGGCCACGGTTCAAGAAACTTGCTGACATGTATGGTGGAGGTGATGACTGAACTTCAGGGTGAACTTGGTTTTTGGACAAGTACAAACAATTTCAACTGATATTCCCAAAAAGCATACAGAAGCTAGGCTTTAACTTTGTAGTCTACTAGCACAGTGCTTGCTGGAGGCTTTGGCATAGGCTGCAAACCAATTTGGGCTCAGAGGGAATATCAGTGATCCATACTGTTTGGAAAAACACTGAGCTCAGTTACACTTGAATTTTACAGTACAGAAGCACTGGGATTTTATGTGCCTTTTTGTACCTTTTTCAGATTGGAATTAGTTTTCTGTTTAAGGCTTTAATGGTACTGATTTCTGAAACGATAAGTAAAAGACAAAATATTTTGTGGTGGGAGCAGTAAGTTAAACCATGATATGCTTCAACACGCCTTTGTTACATTGCATTTGCTTTTATTAAAATACAGAATTAAACAAACAAAAAAAACTCATGGAGCGATTTTGTTACCTTGGGGGAGATGAGACCATGAGATTGGAAAATGTACATTACTTCTAGTTTTAGACTTTAGTTTTCTTTTTTTTCCACTAAAATCTTAAAACTTACTCAGCTGGTTGCAAATAAAGGGAGTTTTCATATCACCAATTTGTAGCAAAATTGAATTTTTTCATAAACTAGAATGTTAGACACATTTTGGTCTTAATCCATGTACACTTTTTTATTTCTGTATTTTTCCACTTCACTGTAAAAATAGTATGTGTACATAATGTTTTATTGGCATAGTCTATGGAGAAGTGCAGAAACTTCAGAACATGTGTATGTATTATTTGGACTATGGATTCAGGTTTTTTGCATGTTTATATCTTTCGTTATGGATAAAGTATTTACAAAACAAAGTGACATTTGATTCAATTGTTGAGCTGTAGTTAGAATACTCAATTTTTAATTTTTTTAATTTTTTTATTTTTTATTTTCTTTTTGGTTTGGGGAGGGAGAAAAGTTCTTAGCACAAATGTTTTACATAATTTGTACCAAAAAAAAAAAAAAAAAGGAAAGGAAAGAAAAAGAAAGGGGTGGCCTGACACTGGTGGCACTACTAAGTGTGTGGTTTTTTTAAAAAAATGGAAAAAAAAAAAGCTTTTAAACTGGAAAGACTTCTGACAACAGCTTTGCCTCTGTATTGTGTACCAGAATATAAATGATACACCTCTGACCCCAGCGTTCTGAATAAAATGCTAATTTTGGATCTGGTGACTGGTTTGAACTTTTTCTTTTCTACTTGAGCTGCTTTGAATGTTGCAAAAATCCCAAGTACTGGAGAACAACAGTACAAAAAGTATGTATTTGTTCTTGCACTATTCACCATTGAATCGCGTAGCATGGCAACCATGTACGGTGTGCAGCAGAGAGAATCATTTTGGACCTTCCCATCATCATAGAAGAAAAACATCAAGTGATTCAGGAATAGACCCTACTGGTGGTGATAGAAAAATCACATCCTTTATCTTCGGTGAACTTCAGTGTCAATTCTTAATATAACTCGTGTTTTAATTGGTTTCTGCTCAAGCTAATTGTTATGTTGATAGGCCTTTCCCATTAAAGCCACCACCGTAAGGGAAACTTCAGTAAAGTGGGTTATGGGACTGAACCTGGAACCTGCAGTGGACACCTGGAATTCTTGTGCAATTCATTGAAGCCACTGTTTTATGTACTTAGTGAAACACACTTAGATTTGACTGGCTTTTATCCATTGACTTGATCATTTGCTGCAGTTTGATATAGTAATGGTTGCAGAGGACAACAAAAGGAAACAATCTTGCTAAATTTTGTAAAATTGTTTATGTATCTTACTAAGATTCATTCTGAATTTTAAGAGGCAAAGAAATTCTCACTTGTATTTATCTGTTTGTTTCTTAATCATTATCACACCATACAGTCTTATACTATACACTTTGAAAACACTTATATAATATACCTCCTCTAATTAACTATATTTTTTGCTTAACATAGACAGTGGAATTTACTTTTCTATTGATTCATTTTGTAGGCAATACTTTCTTGTTACTTTTCTAATCATTAAATGCCAGAGCTTGCCTCTGGGATTTTCCGTAATGAAACTTATTAAATTTGCTCATCAGAATAGTCTTTTCTAAAATTGATTCTTAGACTGTGCCTCCATGCTGTTGTGCATCCAAATGAAACAACTATATTTTCAGATTCATACATTGTAACACTTAACGTTTATACCATTTAGATAAACACTGTTTAAATTATTTTCTTATGGTTGATGTACAATTCACAGGCCATATATCTACTGTGTATATATATAAACTTTAAGTGTTTGTAAGGTTTAATATATACACAACCAATAAATGTAAATGTTAATTTTTGTAGGCATACACAACTGTATTTTCTTTGTAAAAACATTCTTTTTATATATAAAAAAACTAGAAAACTAATAAAAAATGGAAACTCCCTGCCATGCTACAGAAGTAACTTCTGTTTAGCTGGTTGATCTAGTTTCTAGTCCTTCCAAAAAGCATTTTTACACACACATGTCCATAATGATTTTCTTTCGTTTTTATGAAAATGAGATTGTACATTGTGTATTATTCTGTAAGTTGCCTTTTTTTCACTAAGAGTGTATCTTGGAAATTTTTCCATATTAGTATATGTGTACACCTACCTCATTCTTTTTAACTGCTACATAGTATTCCATAATATGAACATAATAGTTTTATTGAACCATTTCCTAATTAATTTGTTGTTTCCAATTTTTTGCTATTAAAAACAATGCCACAGTAAACATCCTTGTGCATGTCTCTTTGCATGGGAGTATTTCTCTAATACTAGTAGAGGCTTGGAGATGGAATTGCTGGATTAAAGAATGTGGAGATAAGTTAATTAAATATGGCTGAAATTATAAATGTTTTAGCATGCTTAAAAAAGTGCCTTTTAGCTGAAAGAAGACAAGGCTTTCTAAAAGCCAGCAACTTCCTCCACTGGCAAAAGGATTTTATGCAGCTCAAAATAGTAACCACAAAATGTAAGACAGTCTAGCCAGGACCACCTTCTTTTTTCTTTGTAAGTTAGCCTTTGAGTCAAGCCACAATACTAGTTTTAAGTATTCTGTAAAATGACTGTAACCATGTGACATAATAGAACCTTGAAAACTATACATTTATGAACATGGTTTATGGATCCCATCCAGAAACATGTTTTTCTAGGCCATTCCTGGTCATTTGGATCTCTTCTGCAATATTGCTAATAAAAAACATGCATACAGAGTGTTAGTACCCCATGAAATAGGTTATTTTCCATGATAAAAGTATGTGCAGTTTAAATTTTAGTAAGACGTTGCCAAATTTCTCTTAAGTAAAAACTATGCCAATTTACACTCCTACCAGCCTGTGTACAAAAATATGTTTACACTCATCCTCAACAGTCCTGTACATCACATACACATTTAAAAGTTTTGCCATTATGATACGCAACAAAAGATACCTCATGTTAATAATTAGAGTTTTCTGATTACTAATGAGGGGATTGGAGATTTTTTTCTTATGCTTATTAGCCATTTGTGTTTCTTTGAATTACGTATTTTCATTTCCCTGTTGAGTTACTTGCCTTTTTTTAATTAATTAATTAGGGCTTATATGCATTTTTTCATGATCTTTTGCTAATCCAGTAAATTTTCTTACAGAAATTTATAGCAAGTTTCATTTTTATGTGGTTTATTCTATGTTTGACTGTAGATTTTTGAGAAGGTCTTAACACCTTTAAACTATAAGATTATTATTCTATATTGTTCTCTTACCATTGTTTTGCATTTATCTCTTTAATACACCTAGAAATGATTTTGCATGATGCAGAAATCTAACTTGCTAAAAAATGTGTAAAGGTCTGTTTTCCAAACGCTACTTGTTAAAAACGTCAATCTAAACCCAACCATGTGGAATGCATTCTTTACCATATACACGCTTCTATCACATACACTTATATCACTTATATCTGTTTTCCAAACACTACTTGTTAAAAACTTCAATATAAACCCAACCATGTGGAATACATTCTTTACCATATACACTTATAACACTTACATCACATATACTTACATCACATATCACATACCTATATCACATATACTTACATTACATATACTTACATATCTCACACATACATATTTATATATATTACATACTTACATATACTTATATCACATATACTTATATCACATATACTTGCATTAGAGTTGTGCTGTAAGCATGTGTTTGTTGCTGGATGTTTTCTGTTCCATTGATCTTTAGATTCGTGCACAATACTCAATTGTTACACTGAATTATCAGTTCTGAACAAGCCACTTACAATTTCTTATGTTCTTTTTTCACATTCTTTTGTGCATAAATTGTAGAAATATTTTGTGAAGTTCCATAACAAATTTTATTCAAAATTTGATTGAATTGTGAAAAGCTGTTTCATTTACTATTCTATCCAATACTATACTATCGTTCTCATTTTTCACATTATATATACTTTCATGGAATTTCACTAAACATCTCATTTTATTACACTTTAATAGTTTTCATTGCTATTATGAGTGGGCTCTACTTTTCATAGCATTTTTTCTAGTGATACTGCTCTGTTGGAAATTTATCGACTTTTATTTCTCGTTACTGTCTTATTTTACTGTTGTATTACTTTTAATAGCTTTTTGGCGATTCTCTTGGATTTTCCTGACAAACAATCATAACTGCAATTAATGACAGGTTTTTCCTTTTTCCAAGATGAATAGTTTTTTTTTTTTTTCTGTATCGTTAGTAGCAGTGATCATTATAAGCATTGTTTTATTATTCCTAACTATAACAGGAAAGCTTTGTATGTTTCATGATTATGCATAGCATTTAGTATAGATACAAGTTTCTACTTTACTTACTTTGAGATTTTGTGTGTACATGTTGAATTTTATAAGATACATTTTCTTCATCTACATAGATGATTGTGTATTAGCCCACTAATAGAGTAAATTATATCATTAATGCCATTAGGTTTTCTAATATTGAATTGAACTTTCCTGGAATAAACCCTACTTGGTCATAATGTTATTCTTTTAATGGGTTGATATGTTTTATTTGCTGCTATATTAGGAATTTTAAGTTATATGTGATTATCTTATACTTTGTTTTTTCAATATTTTTGCTCAGTGTTAGTATCAGGCTTAATGCTAGCCTAAAATAAGTAATTAGGAAGACTGCCATTTTTCCTGTGCTCTGGATTTTATACATCACAATGAACTCTTCATTAAAAATGCTAAAATTCTATAATTTTACCATTGTGGGGACAGGTTTTCTTCAGTAGGAATTGGGATAATTCAGATGTTGCACTTATTTTTGAACAATTTTCACAATTTACATTTTCCTGAAAAGTCTCTTGCAGAATCTAGCTTTTAAAAAAATATATCAGTAGAAAATTGCATACAGTATTATCTTTATAAACTCTGTATCGTACCTTAGGTTACGTTTTCTTACCCCCTTTTTCCTTTTACTTTTTTCTTCATCAGGGTAGTCAAATGTTCTGTTAAAAGAACTAGCTTTACATTTATTGATATAGATATTCATTTGGTTATTGGGTACACATTTCTCCAAGCCTATTAATTTGTTTTTCATATACTAGTGTTTTACTTCCATTTGGTTTATCAGTTCTTGAAAGGGATTTGTTAACATTTCCCATGAGCTTTTTGGATGTATTTCCAGACTATGATGAATATGTGCTTGAAACTTGGATTGTAACTTTTACCCGTCCTTGCTCGGTAATTTTCAGTACCTTCAGTTCTAAATTCCACATTATTCCATATTAATATAGCCATACCTGCTTTCTTTTGTTGATTTTTTGTTTGATTAGCCAAATATATGTGTGATTTTAGTCTGAGGTAGCATGTCCATCTCTTCATTGTTAATAACTTGAATAATTTTTCCTTTTACATTGTAAACATGTATGTCTTAAAACTTTTATTTCAATGCCATTTTCAAACACCACTGTAACAGTGAATTGGTCAAAACACCAGTCCAGACAATGATTTGAGTTTTGCAGTTTACCTCCTTTTAAGCCAGTAACAGTCCTGCATTTTGAATTGTGACCTCAGGGAACTAGGCTCTCACTGGTGGTCCCACAGCTCTTCAGGGTATCTCCAGGTCACCAGCATGTTAATGGACCCTGATGGTATTGAAGAGAAATTCAACAACCAGGCTTCTTATCCCTCTCATGTTTACTTCATGGTAGCTTTATAGTTTTGATATAAAAGTTTTTCCTCACTGGGGGGAGAAAGTATCATTTTCATATTCAAAGGAAAAATGGGAAGACTAACTCATAAGGAAAACTGGAAGACCTGAGAGTTCATATGATCCTGAACTGTCACTTTTTTGATTCATTCAAGATGACTTTAAGATCATACAAATATCAACCACCTGACAGTTATTATCACCATATCCTTAGCAACAACAAGCAAACAGCAAAAAATAATCTTCCTTACTGAAAAGTATCAGTTGATTGACCCCCATTACGAAAAGACTCAGAGGGGAGAAAGCAAGAGCACTTCTCTCTCTTTTTTTTAATGCAGCAAATTCAGTCTTACAGGTCCTGCTTTTTCACTGGTCATCAGTACTTGTGTAAGGTTTACAGTAAAAGCTAACACATCACCATTTTTTCTGCTTGTTAGCCAGCCTAGTTAAGCACTGGATGAGTGGAAAAAGAGATGATGCTACAGCAGCTAAAACAAGTTTAAGAGAGATTATTTGTATATTTAAAGTAATTCCAGTACCTTTAATTTCTAGTACAACAAATGGATGTGCTGACGACAGGTACAACTTAAAATCTGAGAATAGGCCGGGCGCGGTGGCTCACGCCTGTAATCCCAGCACTTTGGGAGGCCGAGGCGGGCAGATCACAAGGTCAGGAGATCGAGACCATCCTGGCTAACACGGTGAAACCCCGTCTCTACTGAAAATACAAAAAATTAGCCGGGTGCAGTGGCAGGTGCCTGTAGTCCCAGCTACTCAGGAGACTGAGGCAGGAGAAAGGTGTGAACCCGGGAGGCAGAGCTTGCAGTGAGCCGAGATTGCGCCACTGCGCTCCAGCCTGGGCGACTGAGCGAGACTCTGTCTCAAAAAAAAAAAAAAAAAAATCTGAGAATATATTTTTTATAATTGTTTTAGCAAAAACTAAGTCTACATGAGAATTGCAATTTTCTTAGACAGGGTCTTGCTCTGGCACCCAAGCTGGAGTGCAGTGGCATGATCATAGCTCACTGCAGCCTCAAACCTCCTAGGCTCAAGACATCCTCGTACCTCAGCCTCCTGAGTAGCTGCAACTAGTGTGTGCCTGGGTTTTTGGTTTTTCGGTTTTTTTTTTTTAGAAAGGAGGTCTCACTGTGTTGCCAAAGCTGGTCTTGAACTCCTAGCCTCAAGTGATCCTCCACTTCAGCCTCAAAGCACTGGGGTTACGTGCAACATGAGCCACCTCACCTGGCCTGATACTTTAAGTGCCCACTCTTGGATGAGGAGACAGAAGGAGGGGAAGAGGTGAAGCTTGTTGATTAGGAACATCTTTGTGAATCAGAAACATGATGGGAGACAGACATCCTTTGAGGTATTCTGTTACTGTTAGCCAACATGTATTTGATATATTAGATTCATTTAATCAGGTTTTAAAGTTTGGACAAGTTGATCTCAATAGTAATTCAAAAAAGTATTTATATATTCAGGAATTCATGGCTAACTTAATTATGAAATAGATGTCAGCTTCTACAGTAATTTGCTTGATCTTTCTCGGCAACTAAGGAACGCTGAATAAAAACTGCAAGTTTAAGAATGTTAACCTTTGTCTTGTAGGTGAATACATATATATTTATCAGTGACAGCTTATTTTTCTAGTTTCTACTTTGTGAGAAAGGTAGTTTGCATAGTACAATTTTAGAGTTTGCTGCTTTTTTTGAATAGTTTTAAAATTATATCTGGTAAAGGCGTTTTATTAACACCCATGGTCAGCAGCAAAACATTACTGAATGAGAATATTTTTATTTTCATTTTAAATGGCTTTTATAGTCAGAGACTGGTTGAGACTATCTTAATAATTTTTTGTTTCATTTTCTTCCTGTTTTATCTCCATCTTAATCTTTAGGTATCTATGCATCAACCACCACAGAAAAGCATCAACCATCACAGACTGAAGGAAATGTTTTCCTTTTGTCCCAGAGTTGTTTTCACCTGGAATACTTAGTTTTATACCACTGCACTAGTATCTCTGCAATCTTTGGAATAAGTGAAACTAAATCAAAGCCTCATCTCTTCAGGCCTCATGTGAACAATAGAAATGAAAGCGGACCTCTTTTGTGGTTGTGGAAAACATGGCCTCAGAGACTGTGTTGCACAAAAACTATTGCCAGTCTTGCACAGAAATACATCCAACAACATGGATGGATTTCATTAATACTGAGTTCTTCCCATGTGCATAGATACTGGGCTGTGGATTTGGCATATTAAGTCATTTAATCTTTATTGTAATTACTTCATCACTTCTTATTGACTCGTCATTACTTCCCACATTTTAACAATTCTAAGATCAAGAGGCTTCATAGAGTTAATAGTGTGTACCCCAGCAAGGTGCTGTAGTTGTGTGAAAACTTTACATTGATGGTGCTGTAGTTGTGTGAAAACTTTACATTGATGCTTTTTGATAACATCAGTAAAGCACTAGCATCAGAGTGTCTTGAGTCTATGAAACACGTATTAAAGTATATAAGGTCACTTTTATTTTTCCTGATTTCTTGAGATGGAGAAGCTCTATTAGGAGAAGTTATGTGACTTGTCCACTGACACTGAGCTAGTCAGTGGCAGAGCCATGATTTTTTAGGCCCAACTGTCTAGCTCCAGAGCTCACACTTATCTCTACAAGACACTGAGTGAAAAAACAGAAGGCTGAGTGAACAAAAGAAAGAGTGGCTCTTTTGCATAGTGCCATGTGTGTATTAGTTGAACCACATAGGATCACCATTTTGGGGTGTTCAGACAGTCAAATATTTATACACCTAAATTAAATCTTTAGTTCATTCTAAACTTTAAGAATGAATCACATAATTTACAAGGAACCATAATACCCTGTGAAACACTAAGCATAGAAGTGTGGGTGTGTGGGGGGAAGGAGATGAATGGGAGACCTCAGGATAAGAGGAAACTTTTTAAAAACATAATAGTTTATTATACTCACTAAGTTCCTTGACTGCTTACACCAAGACTGCCACATTTCTAGTGTTCTTATTCATCAGTCTCTCCAGGGCCTAGAAAGCTGCCAGGCACGCTCACACAGCCGCCATGGACAATCTCATTCATACACAAAACAAGACCTACCTGCCATCTCTGGCCCACATGTTTCATTTTCCAGTTGTAAACTGAACAATTTTGAAAATCAAAGTAACATTTCCAGGCTCTGGGGAACATTTAGTCTGCTAGCTGAAACTCATTTTCTTCTCCACTAAGAAAGATGAATCTTCTGTTTCTTTATGCAACATAGCTTGGATAAAAAACATTTGTTTTTCTAATAGACTAACTCTTGGCCTTCCAGAGCGCTGCAACCTCCTCAAGTGCCTTGAGAAGAAATTAAACATGGCCAGAGGCACAGACTGGTATGCTCCCTGGGTTCAAATCCCACCTGTGCCCTTTAATGGCTGCATAACTTCAGATAATTTGTTCAGTCTCTGTGTCCTTGTCTGTGGAACAGAAGACACCTGGAGCATTGTAAACACACCGTTACAAGTTAGCTCTTGTTATCTATTATTAGGAAGACATGTTCATGTTTATCTACATGCCTATAATTATTACACTATATCCTTTTATAATTTACTAAGAAAGAAAATGTTTCACTCTCAAAAAGCTTTTAAGTTTCAGGTTATTCTCTTATTTTTTCAAACATTATTTGAAAGGGCTTCAGACAGAACTTCCATAAGAACTTTGTAATTCTATCATACATATTCTTTTTGCCCTTCTAGTATACACACTTATGTTGGTAAGAGACTTTACCTCATTAAAAAAATAAAAAATCTGTCTAAGTTTTCTGCATTCCAGGTTTCAAACTTTTTACCATTATTAAAAGCAGCATTAAATATGTTTTATATAATTTATTTGGCCCTTATAGTCAAGTTTATGGAAGTAGAATTGCACTTGATTTCTGGTCCCAATTTCCAGAATGCTTCAACATCTGTTAACTTTGTTTCCTTAACTGCCAGCTCTGGAAGAATATCCAAGTACATCCAGGAAACTTGGAACCACAGAAATTCTGAAAATCGATTAAATTGCCTGGAAGTGATAGATCCTAAAGAGATCAAACTTTATTACTCTGGAGATTTTCCTTGTGGACTTTGGCATAAAAAGTGCAGATTTAATAACTCAGCTATGTTAGCAGAATCATCCATTTTAGCCTGGCTCACCTAATTCTATATCTACTTTCTAATATTTCCTTTCTTAACAGTATGATTCCTCTTAAACCCTTTGGCTGCATGTATAGGAATCTTTCAGAAATTAGGTCATCATGCAACATTAAACTTTAATAACTGGATGTACAGGGCATAGAAGCAAATATATCAAATTGCTTTTGTTAATCAGAATCACATTCGTTACAAGAACTTAATATCAGTATCACCAAGTTTATGAAATCATTTAGCACAACTGAAGAGTGTGAAATGAGACCAATGATGTGAAGGTATTTTATAAACTAGAAAGGGCTGTATAAATGTTAGGTTTTAAATATTAAATCAATAACTTGGAAAAATGGATGGCATATGTATCATAACAAAATGTGCTACTTGGCCGGGCGCGGTGGCTCACGCCTGTAATCCCAGCACTTTGGGAGGCCGAGGTGGGCGGATCACGAGGTCAGGAGATCGAGACCATCCTGGCTAACATGGTGAAACCCCGTCTCTACTAAAAATACAAAAACTTAGCCGGGCATGGTGGCAGGCGCCTGTAGTCCTGGCTATTCGGGAGGCTGAGGCAGGAGAATGGGTTGAACCCGGGAGGGAGAGCCTGCAGTGAGCCAAGATTGCACCACTGCACTCCAGCCTAGGCGACAGAGCAAGACTCCTCAAAAAAAAAAAAAAAAAAGATGCTACTTAGATTGAAACCTCAGCTATGTGTCTCTCCTACAAACTAAAAGCCAATACTCAGCTGTCTCAGAACATACTGGTGTCACAACCCAGAGAAACAGGTCACAGATGGAGCTATTCATTTGTTCTTTTGTTTCAGGATATGTTTGCTTGTTGATTTTGTTTTTCTCATAGTTGCAATAATTTATTGTAATTATGACTTCTTAATGGTGAGAGAAAATTATTAAATGGTGTGACAAACTGATATTTTGTCCTTTGAAGGATACTGTCTTTTACTGTTTTTACATGTTAAGTTGATTCTTCTATTATCAAACCTTATTTCTCATGTGACTAGTCCTCTAGGAAAGATGAAATATGTGAATAAATCATGTAATGACCTTGAAGAATGGAGGAACTATAATGGGAGCCAAGGAGACTGAAGTCACTCATTAGTCTCAGGGTGGAAAAAACATGGCTTCTCAGATGAGCATTAAACAAAACTATTGTCCAAATAAAGCACAAGAAAAAGCTCCAAAGAGTTGGCAAGGGTTTTTTACAATAAGAGGCATCCAAGAAGGTGGAAGGACTTGATGGATAATGGTTGAGTTTATTGGCCAGTGATCCCTAAACTTACTACCTATTAGAATTTCTAGGGATCTTTTTAAAATACTGCCTGGCTCCCACACCAATATACCCAGGACCACAGTCTGAGCAACTGAACCCGCCATGCAGGATTACCCAAGAGAAGAGCAAGTCTGGATTTGCCTAAAAGCGTTGTTGGGGTCTCATCTGATTCAGACAGTTGGTAACCATATGGAGGAACACTAATTAAGAACCTGTCCCAGTATGGGTTCCAACGGAAGCATACTGAGATGGAGATTAGCATGCAGAAAGTTTATCGGGGAGTAATTTAAGGATTTATGTTTGTGGAAAGAAAGGGAAAGAAGCCAGATTAGGTAGAGAGAGAAGTTGGGCTACTATGAAGTGTCAACAAAGGCTCTCAACTGATACCTGAGGAAACTAGAAAATTATGCTGGTTCTTTAGGGAACTAGAAAACTATACTGGTTCTTTAGGGTGGTCCCAAATTGAAGCCCAAGGGTGGGGTTGCGGGCACACCTATATAGCCCAGTATAGATAAGACACTGGATGTGTGCAGCCCTAGGAAGGTTTTAGCCTTGGGAGGCAACCCTAGAAGAGGGCTGACGACTGAAGGCCATCTGCCAGCAGTACTCTCAGAAATGGGAAAGCACATTTTTCAGTTCTCCAGAAGGTCCTGAGAGGCACACTATAGTGCATGCTTATTAGTCTGTTTTTAACTTTGATAACTTAGCCATTTTATGCTGCAGTATAGTAAAAACAAAATTAAACCACATAGTATAAGAACTCCCCTTTCAGGAAGGAAGCCTTTGTCTAGGATGATGACTTCTTGGGAATGAGGCAATGTGAAAAGAGGTGAGTTCAAGGGCCACATCTGCAAGGTACAGGAAGTGTGTGGAGGTGAATGAAAGCAGTGATGCCTAAATAACAGCATGGGAAAGTTTGACATCAGGGCCATTTTACACTCACTTTCAATGTATCTGCAGTGCTGAATACAAACCACCCCCTCCATTTCTACTATAAAGGTCATGTGGGAGGTTTGGGGGATTTTGTTGTGCTTTTTCTCCTTTCGTGTGTTTCTAGTGCATTGTGAAAATCAGGTAAAGATTCAGCAGGAATATTAGTGCAGCGGGGAGTGACAGATTGAAATAGAAGTAATGTAGCTCTTAAGGACACCAAGACCCCAGGAGCTATCTGAAATTGCAGTTATTTTTATGACTCCCAGGGTTTACCCACAGTGATTAGTTCATCTATGGAAGAACGCGTGTGCTTGATTTGGTAGCTGCAAGGAAGAAAACGTAGGGAAACTCACTAGGCCACCATGTAGAGCCAAATTGGAAGGAAGGAGCCCAAGAAATAAAGGACTGGGAAATGCAGAATGCATTCCCAAAAACACACAGGAAGAAAGAAAATTCATCTGATCCAGGAGGCCCACAAACATTCTCCTGACAAATAGAGATAGGTACTTTGTATATACTTCTAGGGATATATTTTTATAATGTAATAGCATTCTTTCTATCTAGATCGTAAATATTACACCACTTGAATATTTGAATTCCTTGCTAAAAATATTTTTGCTTTCCTTCAAATATCCCAATTTAGCAGACACAATTTGCATATACCTGCATGTTTCTATACCAATTAATTGATGTGTATTGTTTTAAATTCTACTAGATTATACATACAGAAGTTAAGTTATGCTATACCTCTGTGCTGCTCAGTACTTGATAGTGAGGTGATTTAAAAAGCAAAGAGGTTTTAGTTTCCCAAGATAAGGGAAATATCTAGAACATAATCAAGTATAACTTACTAGAGTGAAAGGGTCTAGTATGTAATTATTAATAATTCCTACTTAATAGTCACAAGTAGCATCTTTTAAAACTTGCTTTAATCTCAGTGCTCTCAAAAATGCTTTTGATTAAAAAAGATAATCCAAAAGTTGATCCATTTTGTTCTTCTCATAACATTTTATCACCTTGAAATGTTGATGTCAGAGATAAGAATGATCTATTATAATTCACAGTGATAGAAGTGTATGAGGACAAACATGGTCTATAAATATGGATTATGTATTCAAATTATATACCCAGTTTATGAATACTATGTGGGTGGTATTCAAAATGTATGCTGTATAAGGCCATTCTCACATTGCCTATAAAGAAATACCCGAGATGGGGTAATTTAGAAAGAAAAGAAGTTTAACTGGCTCAGAGTTCTGCAGGTTGTACAGGAAGCATAATGTGGGCATCTGTTTGGCTTCTGGGGAGGCCTCAGGAAACTTACAATCTTGGTGGAAGGCGTAGGGGGAGCCAGCACTTCACACGGCTGGAGCACAAGGAAGAGAGAGATGGGGGCAGTGCCACACATTTTTAAACAAGCAGATCTCACAAGAACTCACTATTGTGAGGACGGCAAAAGGAGGGGATGATGTTAAACCATGAGAAACAACCCCCATGATCCAATCATCTTCCACCAGACCCCACCTCCAGGATTGGAAATTATATTTTAATATTGTATTTGTGTGGGGACACATATTCAAATCATACCATCTGCCTATATTTTTAAAGAAGGTAAAAAAAATTGGTGTTTTCAAAATTAAATAAAAACTTGTCTCACCATTCATAGCAGATGATTTTCTGACTATCTGGATCTGCATAAAATCTTTCTGGAATGAAAAATAAATTATTGATTTTCTTGAGAACCTAAAATAATTGACCATTAGTTCAACTTATGTCAAAGAAAACTTGAAATGTAGTTCCTACATCCTTGGCTCACTTATAATCCTACCATTGTGTTGTGCATCTCACAGGTCTTTGAGAGAAATAGTGAAGAGAATTTAGAAAAGAAAGTTAGATTAGAAGACTCAGTGTGTAGATTATTTTCATGTTATTCAGAGGTACATGTCAATGGTACCTGAGACCC
This sequence comes from Mandrillus leucophaeus, assembly GCF_000951045.1. NCBI lineage: Eukaryota > Metazoa > Chordata > Mammalia > Primates > Cercopithecidae > Mandrillus > Mandrillus leucophaeus. The sequence goes on along the minus strand of NW_012107709.1, from coordinate 1,106,840 downwards.
AAAAATGGTATATTAAAAATAACAAAGGGATAAATTAGCCTAAAGTCATAATAACAACCTTTTATTTTGCACATCTTTTCCTGATTGATATGCTTTACAGAAATTATCTAATTTGATCCAAACCTCAACCTGTCTTACCAATGAGTAAACTAAGATTCAAAAAGTATATATGTAAGTTGCCCAAAATCACACAGTAAATTACAGAGTTTGGAAAAAAAACTTAGTCATGTCTAATTCTAAGATCCAGATTTTGAACCACTACATTTTCTTTTAAATGTCTTTATTTTAATTATAATAAAATTTTCATGAAGATGGATTTTTTACCTCTAATATAGCAAAATTTCAAACTTCAATTGTAAATTTTGCAGATTTTGGTAAAATTTCAAGCTTTTAATGTATTTGAAAGTTGACCCCACAATTTCAATGCTGTTAATGTTCCCAGAAAAGAGAAAATAAAATGAAATTTGAGGATGTTGGCTGTCCTAATATGAAGTTTACTCATATTTTGAATATGAATGTAACTATTTTGCTTGCACATCTTTTTTTACCAGCACATTCAGTTGGCATTACTAAAGTTTCCTTTTGAATTAGAATATCTCTAAAACTTGAGAGTGTTTTACTTCCGTAATAAAATGCCAGTTTCCTATACGTTTTTTTGAGCCCAGGCAGAAATAACTGAAGTAATTCAAAAGGGAGGAGAGGGGCGGCACAGTGGCTCAGCCTGTAATGCCAATCCCAGCACTTTGGGAACCAAGGCAGAAGGATCGCTTGAGCCCAGGAGTTTGAGACCAGTCTGGACAACATAGTGGGACCCCATCTCTACAAAAAATAGAATAAAATAATTAGCAGAACATGGTGACACATGCCTGAAGTCTCAGCTACTCAGGATGCTGAGGTGGGACCATGGCTTGAGCCTGGGACATTGAGGCTGCAGGGAGCTGTGATGGCACCACTGCACTCTGGGCTGGGTGACAGAGTGAGATTCTGTCTTGGAGAAAACAAAAGGGAAGGGGGGAAGATAGTATACAAAAGAAAAATACATCAGCTCTGAAAGCGTGAGTGAGAAATAGATTGTTTTACTTATTAAAAGGAATTTGTCGGTAGTCAGATTCATAGAATAAGGAATGTTGTACAGTGCAGTGAAAGAGAAAGGTTTTCAGCCAGGAGCCCTGCATTTGTGTCCCAGAATCGCCAGTTACTCGTGAATATGCACCACGGCATCCGCATCCTTATCTGTACCATGAGCATATAACAATGCCTGCTTGTCTATTTAATTTAAAAGGCTATTATGAGAGGCAAAAAGGAAATGGTATAAAAGACCTTTATAGAATGTAAATGTATACAGATATTAATTTTGATCTTCTAACCTTGACTGGTGGTTATCACAGCAGTTCATTATGTGTAAGCCTAAGCATTGAGTCTATCCCTTTATCTATCTCTGTCTTCCATTGTCAAGAAGAAGTGAAATTAAAAACATAAAACCAAACACATCTGGACTTCCCTTGTTGATCTATTTTGTCAGTATTACAGTTGTGTTTATAGTGCAACAGAATAATATAGCAATTCACATAAATCAATGAGTACAAGTTTTAGTGAAGCCTTCTTAAAAGGGCTTTGTTAATTCTTTAAATGTGAAATGAAAAAATAATATGCTTTTTAATTCTTAAGAGACAAATTTTGTTGCATAAGAAACTATAATGAATAAAGAAAATGCATTTCACATGGTACTTTAGCCCAGAAAGATAGCCATTGAACAACAGACACTGATTGGACCTCTGTTGTGTGCCAAGCACCATGCTAAGCACAAGTCTACAAAGGTCATTAAGACTTCTGGTCTACCCTCAAAGACTTTCTGGTCTAATGTAGAGATAAGTCATGTGGCCAGACACTACACAAGGCAGTACCATAGTGGAAATGGACCCAATTCTACTGGAGCTATTGAAAGGAATATCTGACTTCATCTGGTCTACCTACTTGTCATGGTGATATGCTTTGGCTCTATGTCCCCACCCAAATCTCATATCAAATTATAATCCCCAGCATTGGAAGTAGGCCTAGTGGGAGATGATTGTATCATGAGGGTGGTTTCCAGTGGTTTAGCACTATCCCCCTATGCTGTCTTGTGATACAGTTCTCATAAGATCTGGTTATGTGAAAGTATGTAGCACCTCCCCCTTCACCCTCTCTCTCTCTCTCCTGCCAACCATGTGAACATGTGTCTGCTTCCCCTTTGCTTTCCTCTATAACTAGAAGTTTCCTGAGGCCTCCCCAGAAGCAGAAGCCTCTACAGCCTGCAGAACTGTGAGCCAATTAAACCTCTTTTCTTTATAAATTATCCAGTCTCAGGTGTATCTTTATAGCAGAGTGATAATGGACTAATACACATGGCAATACTTACTATGAGTGTGGAAGGCTAAGTTTCCCAAACCCAAGGGGGAAAAAAAGGAACATTCTCAAAGGGAACAGTATAATACAAAAACACCAAGGTGTGATCTCAAGGCACGTTCTGGGAATGGCCAAGTAAAGCACTGGAGGGTAGAGCAGCAAGGAATGAAGTTTGCTGGAAGCTGGGGCAGGTTCAGATCATACTCAGACCTGTGTAGTATGCTGAAGAATTTAGATTTTTATGTCTTGGGTTATAAAAAGCTGAGTAGGAATTTGAAATAAAGGAAAGATATCATCGGACTGACATTCTTCAGTAGTCACAGTGGTAGTTCTATGGAGTCTGCAGGGCCCAAATCAAATCTTCCACTTGCTTCCAGTGCAGATACAACTCTGTTCCAGACTCTTGTACCAAATTAGTTAATTGATTAGTTAATTTAATTAATTACTGGTTCCAAAAATCCTGGGGTCAAGGACCAAAGAAAACACAGCTGTGTGACTGTTTCATTGTATGTTAATATTAATAGGATGTTTCAAACGCTTACAGAGATGATGTTTTATCTAATAAATGTGTTATTAAAATTAGTGTATTGCCCTTTAAGGAGGATGCTGGTTTAGAAAATAGCTGATCTTTAGGGCAAGAAAGGGACATCCTGCTAAAATAGAAAAAGGTCTCTGAAAGAAAATCCTGCAGTATCAAAGAGACAATAAACCACTGTGATTCTGATAGAAAAAGAAATCTATTCCTTGCAGTAGTGGAACCTTCATTGGTTTGAAAAGAAATCTGTACATTGAAGCAAAAATGGCAAACAGATTGCTCTCAGAATCATGTCAGAAGGCAATATGGAGTTAACTGACACAACCTACTGGCTAGTTTGACAGACATTGATGCAGACAGCAGCATAAACTAGACCTAAAATGGAAGCCGGCAGAACCAGAAAGGGAAACAGACCTTGGAATGTCCGTATGCCTGTGAGTGTGTGTGCCTCAGCACGCCTGATGGAAGTAAAGAAAATGGTATTAATAGAGGAATCATAATAGTATTTGGTGTATTTTATCCTACGTGTATTTGTTAGAATGAAAAGGGTATAAGCAGCCCTGTCATCTCACTATTTCATAGTTGTGAGAGAAAAACTGTATTTACTGGCTGATAACGTATTTTCTTTAATTTATGTTATTTCAGTGAGACTGTTCACATGGAACTCAAATAAGCTCTTCAATCAAAGCTACCTAAAATTATCACCATTTGCTAATATACCATGGCCTTCAAGTCAACAACTTCTGATAAATTCTTACTGGGTTTGGAAAGCCTTAGTTAAGTATAATCTCAAATTTCTTAGAAAATATGCATTAAGGTGTCATGCCATTTTGTTTAAATCCCAAATACTTGTAGCTTGCTTTTTCTGAAACAATCATTGATGCATCAGTCGGTTTCATAGCTTAGTGACTCTGGGCATCCAAAACAGGTTAGAATTACAAGATGTTTAATCTCTCAAACTAAAAGCCACTATGTTGGGCCTCAAGACTGCTTTTCTTCTAACATAGTCAATATTTCTCTGTCTCCCTCCTTTTTTCTCTCTTCCTTTTTTTCCAACCTAAGAACTGGAATTAAGTATATTCAAACAGCTAGCTAGTTATTGTAGCAAAATCATAATATTCAGGACATGCTATGGGGTTCAGGAATAATACATATTATGATTTATATTGGTCATGTTGATGACTAAACAATTATTTCACAACTTATCTATACATTTTAGAGATGAATAGTTGAAAGTAAAGAGGACCTATTTCCATAAAGTCCGGAGTATATGATTTTGCCAAATATGCTCTTGAAGCAAGATATTCTTTCGATTAAATAAAGAAATTCCCTTTATGTTTGAAGTTGATCTTAGGTACAATAAGGAGGACATGCATTTTGGTTTGGCTTATTTAATATCACCATCAGTGTACCTCCTGTTTAATGGTATGTGTGAATCCAAAAAAGAGATAAGACTTGAGATGCTGGCTTTTCATTTTCTTTCTACAGAAAACCTGGCCCACACAGAGCTTACACCTATGATCTTGGCTTCGTGGGCACCATGATCTCAGCAATGCATCTATCATGCCTGCCTTTGGACCTAATGAGTATGAACCACATTACATCAGAGAAGAGTGCCAGGGTCAACAATTAATATTTTAGAGTTACAACTACATATGAACCTATGTACTTGCATTTTCAGCAATATTACAGCATAGTATTATTTATATCTAAAATAAAAAAATGCATGAATATATTATCTGGCTTGCTAGTAAATATGATTCCAAGTGGGCACATATTATTAATATATCTGGATCATAAGTAGCGGGATTTAAAAGGCATGATTACAAGCCAAAGCCAAATCTAACTCTCCCTTAAATAAAGCTCTAGATTTAATTTGAATGATATATTTAATTGATCATTGATAGATACTAAAAATTGATGAATAGAACTGATCCACCTAATTTAATTTATCTCTTCTGTAAGTCAAAACTTCATATAATTACTTTGACAGTTAAAATCAAGGCATCTTATATTGCTTTCAAAGGTCCTCCCACCATTTACATGGTTTACAACAGCAACAGCTATGCTTGTCTGATATGTTTCAGCTTTCGGGCCAAAGTATATGGGGCTGATCCTAGTTTGACTCTGAAAACATGTAGCTGCAAACAAGACTTCAACTCTGTCATGTTCATGTCTTAATGGAGGCAACACAAACATGGAGTTATTCAATAGCCATTTTCCATCATATGAACTGAACAAAAAGAGCTGGTCTGCAACTGGAGACTCAGCAACTGCACAGAGACACAGAAATGACAGGGGACAGCTGAGGTTTTCAATGCAGGCAGTCTAGTGCCTCTTTCTCAGACATTCCTCGATGCCAACCCCATTGCTGTGTATAGCTTACAAAAGAGATCTCTAAGTCCTTGCACCACGTCGGACTCTTTGCTTAAAACTATTCAGGTGATTTTTTTTAACCTATGACCAAAGGAGTGCTAAGAAGTATAAATGGGAACCAAGCAGTATTCAAGAGAAATCAAGAAAGGTTAATTGGTTCATAATCCCCAAAGAGTCTGGCATAGGAATTTCTTGCAGAAGGAAAAGTAAATTTAATTTAAATGTTTGATTTATGTACATAATATCAATCAACTGTCATAAAGAGATGGTAGAAAAGTTTCTAGTAAACATAGTCTCTCTTATATAAGAAAACCCAAAAATAAATATGTCATTTGACAAGGGTAAAGTCAGATATTATGTTAACAGTTCACCCAAACGAAGGCATGTCAGTCTGCATGTGGGGCAGGTGGCATTAATTTCTTAGAATAAGCAGATTAAAATGAAATATAAATTTGATTCTGCTTCATTTGGGGAAGACGAGATAGTGCCTAGCTTGAAACAGAGGCACCATATGGAGATAAGCATAGGCAATGAGAAAGAGACGTGAAGAAGGCATATTGCCAACTATTATGACTTTTAATCTGTTTGCCAATTGTGTCCTAGATACCTCTAAAGGCCTTACTTTTTTACCTCTGAGTTTTCAGGCTGCAGCAAGAATATGAATATGTATTAAGGGGGATAAATGATTCAACTAAGATTTATTCTGTTAGCTAAAGAGAGCTAGAGCCAATTTCATATTTGCATTTTTATCACCACCTCTTTAAATAAGATTACATAAATTCAAAATTATCTAGTTGTTTTCCAAAACTTTTTTGCATCAAATTTTGAGTTAAATTTATATTTGAAATAATGAAAATCATTTTTCTGGGCCATTACTCTTTTATACCTATGGTATTTGGTAGAATCTTCAAATTTCTGTTTTTGTCATACTTTTTCAAAGAATATTGACCATACAATGAATATTTTGATTTCTAAATTGAAGACTTGCAGTTGGTTAGTGTCTACTCAGTGACACAGTAAGTAACTCAATGAGACATAGTAAGTTAACTGGTTCATGCATCTAGCACAAATGGATCAAGCTTCATGCAACCAGAAAACACAATGAAATAGAGTATCTTAATCCTTCAATTATTGTGAATAATTGAATTGACATTATATTTTGATATTTTCACATATTCATTAGATATATATGTGATTTTCTGTCTTTATTAATTCCATTACTTTCTGGGTCGACATTGTTGAGAAATCATTAACAGAAATATTGACCTTATGAACTGGGATTTGAAACTGATAGATGAAGAGTTACAAAGATGTTATCAATTTTCAAGATCTTTGCTTCAGGAAATTACATTTCAGCTCTTCACTCACTGTTATTTTTATAAACAAAAAGAAATGGTTATTGCTGGTATAATTATAGGATGCACTTCAGAAACTGATACTGTTGCACAGTAAATAAGGCACTACATAAATCAGAACTTTAGAAACAGGCAAGTTTGCCATGTTGCTTCAAGGGTACTTGTGGGCATAGTGCCCTCTCAATGTGAACAACTCACTCCCATTATTGTTAATAATATTTTCTCATATAGGCATCTTAGAGAAGAAAACCATTTTCCTTTTATTGGTTGCCATTTCCATATTTCTGAGTGAGTGCCAGCTCTTTGCAGTTTAAAATAAAAATACTAATTTACATTTAACTAAAACACTGATTTAAATGTGTACTAAATCTCCCCATAACAAAATGATGAGATACTTAAAACTAACTATAATAGTTTTAATGTGAGAAAAATAACGATGCCTAATTCTGAAATGTTAGTGAATTATTGTTATTTAATTGCTCTTCATGAGCTCAGCAATAGTACCACTTCTCTATAACCAGGTAAAGAATATCATATAAATTTTTACTGTATTTTTTATAAAAAGTAAACCTCAAATATTAAGCACCTAGTGACATGATAAACCTAAAAAACAAAGGGACTATCATCTTCACTCGGGTCTTAGGACCTAAGCACCTAACTACCTAGAAGAAATGAGATTGGTAGTGTCAAACCAATCCCTATTAGATATCAACTAACATCAATCTACCATTACACATAATTCACATGAAGAACAGCCAACTAAAAACAAGTTGAGGATTGTTGTTTTGGGGACAAATTGCTTATCAGGTTCTTATGATTGAAAAAGATGATTTCTTCAAGTCAAAAGGAGTATTAATGATAGGCAAGTGCAACAGTTAAAATGACAAAACAGAAGCTCACTGCAGTGACGGAGAAAAGAAAATATTTGCAGAAATTGGGGAGTATTTGTAAGCATAAAGAAAAATTGGATTTTAGGTAACTTGTCACTAGTAAAATGATGGTGCATGATATGCACGAAAGGCAAACACAAGGTATTGAAGGAGCAATGAGTTGGTAAAATAAAGGTATCAGAAATAAGTATGCAGAGAGGGATTATATTCTATACCCATAGAGTTTGTTCTTGATCACAAAAGCTAAGACTGTAAAATATCTTCAGCTTACTACTGCTTAAGTCACAATTTCTTCAACTGAGGAAATAAAAATAACCATACATTTCTGTAGCATTGTTCGGAATATCAGATGAGTTAATATAGGTGAAGCACTTTGAACAATGCCTCAAATATACAGTAAGAATTCAATAAATATAGCATGTGCTATTTTTATTATTATTATACTACTTCTTCATGAGAAAGAGAGAGCTTGGAAAATGACCGCTTTTCACGTGATGATCCCCTTATATTTATATCAAAAGTGATAATATATTATACAACACTTCCAAGAGTGTATACAACTCACAATTTGAACTTATTGAATCACTTCTTTTTTTAAAGAAAGACTTACTTCCCCTTTACTAGCAGTTAGGTAAATATCAATATCTAATCAAATTCAAAATTAAATATTTGTCTTTAAAAGTGTCCTTGCAAGCAGTGGGTCATAGTGTGTCCCTTCTCTCATATTCCTCAAAGCCTCTTTGAGAGGCTTACTGAAAATCTAAGCATTTTAACTTTGTAGGAAACAAAGGGCTTTTTTGGGGGACAATAGCATTCTTTTATAATGCCAAAAATGATGCAAATATTTGCTTCTTTGGAAAGCTGGTTTCAGCAAACATTATTGAATAAAATAACTGAGCTGGGCACTAATGATAAGAAGATAAATAAGGCATGGCATATGGCATCAAGGAGTTCATAGTATATTTAGGGAAAACAAGTACATGAAAGTACCTACAATCAAAATTAGATATTGACAAGTGATTGCATCGAAGCAGAACTACATTGCTTCAGGAACCTAGAGTTGGGGTATCAGTTTCTACTTGTCATGGATGGACAAAATTTTACAAAGAAAATGCTGTCTTATGGATATGAATGGGAGGATAATTGGAAATCAAGACTTGGATCACAGAAGAATGATAAAGTCTAAAGCTAAAGATTTAGAAAGACATTAATAGAGGAGACAGTAGGGGTCAGAAGAGGTCATGGCTACAGATAAAATTACCCAAAGATATATTAGAAAACAAAGAATAAATCTAGACAGAATCCCTAATATCTGGTGTAAATTGATTAATGGATCTTTGTCTTATTTTATGCAGAAGACCTGAATGCATAATAAGGTTCATTTTGGCAGATTTCACTTTTGGTAACTGCAAAGTAGTTAATATAGAACTAACTTTGCTTTATATAATGATTCTAAACTGCAGGCAACTATTAGCACTGGAGAGAAATCAAAAGCAAGCAAAAACTGGAGAAGGATTGGTCTTTGAAAAAGAAGAACACTGGGTGAGATTTTGTTTACATAGCATTTTGCTTGAGGACACATCCAGTCCCCATGTCCGAGCCACTTAAGCATAAGCAGAAAGCCTTGGTCTTATTCAAGAAGTCAGAGGTTAGGAATCAGGACTGCCAGAGAGGTGGGATACTGAGAAGTCCCAGGTCAGAGGACCATGTCACAAAAATGTATGAATAAACTTTGCTGAACTAAGCATACACAGGAAGTCTCTAAAAGACTAACTAGAATTAAGAACTGGAAGAATGAGAGAAAGTTTTGTTTCAGCTATTGTTCATCACAGGAAGAAGGGAATTTAGAGTATAATTAATTGCCTGCTAGAAAAAAAGTTAATATTCAGAAGATAACAAAATCCAGAATCTCTACCACATATCTCCACAATGTTCAGTATATAATAAAAAAAATACTAGACATGCCCCCAAAACAGAAAAAATGTGTCACATAGCCCAGAGAAAAGCAACTAATACTACTCAACTCTCACATAAATGAGATATTGGAATTATTGAACAAGGACCTTAAAGCAGCTATTATAAATATGTTAATGTTTTTAAGGAAAAGTGTGGAGTAATACATTAACAGATGGAAAGTATGAGAAAGAACCAGACAGAAATTTTAGAATTAAGGATACAGTATGTGAAATAAAAAATGTCCTGATTGGCTTAATAGCATATTAGAGGTGGTAGAAGAGTCAATAAGCTTACATATAAATCAAAAGGGAGTATATAATTTGAAGAACAGAGAGAAAAAAATTTAATTAAGAAGATTCTCCGTGGCATGTGGGACATCAAGTGGTCTAACATACATGTAACTGAAGTCCTAGAAAGAGAGGAGAGACAGAAAGGGTCAGGATATTTTCCAAGTTTGGTGAAAAGTGTAACTTGCAGATCCAGGAAACTCAGGGAACCCTAAGAATTTTAAGAACATAAAATTGTACCTAGACACATTGTAATAAAACTTTTGAAAACCAACAATAAACAGAAACGTTTTGAAAACAGGTAGATTAAAATGACATATTGTGTACAAAGATATAAACTAAGGTCAACTTTCCTTCAGAAACAATGTGAGCCAAAGACAAAGGAACATCTTCAAACTGCAGAAAACTGCAATCTGGCAATCCAGAATTCTATATCCACTTGAAATATTCTTTAAAAATGGAGGTTTCCATTTTAAGTTAAACAAAAGACCCTCTACCTACAGAAAAAGTATGACTTGCTGAAGGCTTAGACGATCATTAGCATTTTTTGCAATTAAGTATTTTAAAATTAAAGTATGTACATTGATTTTTAGACATCATGTTACCACACACGTAATAGGCTACAGTATAATGTAAACACTATATTGTTCATAGAGTTAAATGGAAAAGATAAAACTATACATATTCTAGAAAGCAACATATGAGAATAGCTTTATAGTAGGCAAGAAAATACTTCTTAGATACAGAAAGCAATAACCACAAAAGTAAAATAAATGATAAGCAAACTACATCAAAATTAAAATTTTCTACTCATCAGAAGATTGTAAAGAAAATGAATGGGCATACCAGCCCAGAAGAAAATATTTTCAAAATATATAAACAAACAACTTGTACACACAGTAGATAACTCTCAGCAATCAATAATTAAATGACCAAAAAAAAAAAATCCAAATGGGCAAAAATTACGAATAGACACTTCACAAAAGAGGACAGCCCTGGGTAGCCATATGCAGATAACTGAAACTGGACCCCTTCTTTACACCTTATACAAAAATTAACTCAAGATGGATTAAAAACTTCAATGTAAGACCAAAACCAAAAAAAAACCCTAGAAGAAAACCTAGGCAATACCATTCAGGACATAGGCATGTGCAAAGACTTCATGACTAAAACACCAAAAGCAATGGCAACAAAAGCCAGAATTGACAAATGGGATCTAGTTACACTAACAAGCTTCTGAAACTAACAAGCAAAAGAAACTATCATCAGCATAAACAGGCAACCTACAGAATGGGAGAAAATTTTTACCATCTATCCATCTGATGAAGGGCTAATATCCAGAATCTACAAGGAACTTAATCTAATTTACAAGAAAAAGACAACCCCACCAAAAAGTGGGTAAAGGATATGAACAGACACTTCTCAAAAGAAGACATTTATGCAGTCAACAACCATGAAAAAAAGCTTATCATCACTGGTCATTAGAGAAATGCAAATCAAAACCACAGTGAGATACCATCTCACACCAGTTAGAATGGCAATCATTAAAAAGTCAGGAAAAAACATGCTGGAGAGGATGTGGAGAAATGGGAATGCTTTTACACAGTTGGTCGGAGTGTAAATTAGTTCAACCATTGTGGAAGACAGTGTGATGACTCCTCAAGGCTCTAGAACTAGAAATACCATTTGACTAGAAGTACCATATGACCCAGCCATCCCATTACTGGGTATATACCCAAAGGATTATAAATCATGCTGCTATAATGACATGCACACATATGTTTATTGTGGCACTATTCACAATAGCAAAGACTTGGAATCAACCCAAATGTCCATCAGTGACAGACTGGATTAAGAAAATGTGGCACATATACACCTGTCTCTTATACACATCTAGATGTGTATAAGAGACAGGTTCACATCCTTCGCATGGATGAAACTGGAAACCATCATTCTCAGCAAACTAACACAGGAACAGAAAACCAAACACTGCATGTTCTCACTCATAAGTGGGAGTTGAACAATGAGAACACATGGACAAAGGGAGGGGAACATAACCCACCAGGGCCTGTCGTGGGGTGGGGGGTTAGGGGAGGGATAGCATTAGAAGAAATACCTAATGTATATGACGGGTTGATGGGTGCAGCAAACCACCATGGCATGTGTATACCTATGTAACAAACCTGCACATTCTGCACATGTACCCAGAACTTAAAGCATAATAAAAAAAGAAAAAAGAAAAAGAGAAAGAGGACAGCCAAATGTGAAAAAATTAAAGTAATAAAGGAGTTTTGTATTTAATTTCATTAGTCTTCAGGCAAATGAAAGTGAAAACAATAATAGGATACTGTTACATTTCTTTTAAAATAACTAACAATAATAAAACAAAATATTGAAAATGTTGGTGAGGACGTGGAGTAACTCAAAGTCTAATACATTGCTTGTGGGAATACAAAATGATGCAGCTACTTTGGAAAACACTGTGGCAATTTCTCATAAACCTAAACATTCATTTCAACATAAAATCCAGAAACTATACTTCCATGTCTATGTCTATGTCCATCTCTACATCTACTTCTATGTTCATGGCTGGCTATCTATTTATCATCTGTCTTCCTGTCTTGCTATCTAACAACATCATTACATACATATGTGTGTATAATAACTTGTTAACTACAAAGAAAATATAGAAACTTTACAGCGGAGAAAGCTTACAGACACCACCTTAACCATGTGGTCAAAATTAACATCAGCAATATTGGGACAACCTGAAGTCGAATGTTTCCTGAAATGCTGCACCAGAAAAGATACAGCAACCTTATTTTTGTAGCATTCCTGGAAAAAAAAAAAAGAAAAGAAAAGAAAAGCATAACCTGTATTTAACTACGAGAAAACATTAGACTAAGCCAACTGTGGAAAGATATTTTGCAAAATAACTTTCCTGTATTCTTCAAACTATCAAGATCAAGAAGGACAAAGAAATGCTGAGAAATAGCTCCACGTTAAAGGACACTCAAAACAACATGATAACTATGTTCAACATGTGATCCTTGATAGGATTCTGGACGGGCTAAAACAGCTATCAAGAACATTATTGGTACAGTTGATGAAACTGAAGTATAAACTGTTAATTATTCATATCGTGTCAATATCAAATGTCCAGATTTTGATCATTTCACTGCGATTTAAAGAATGTCTTTTTGATGGGAAATTTACCCTGAAATATGTAGAAGTTAAAAGGCATGATGTCTCTAATTTACTCTCAAATGGTTAAAAAAAAAGTTCATATATGTACAGAGAAATGGGAGAACAAAGAGAATGGTAAAGCAAATGGGATAAAATAAAAACCATTTTTAAAATCCACATAAACATTTACGGTTTTGTGTGTACTAAACTTGCAAATTTTCTACAAGTATGAAATTATAAAATGTTACCCCCAAAATGAAATAAACACAGATTTTCATCTATCTTGTTGAGCCATCCATACTTTGCAGAAGACTGACTCTAACAAATCCAAGAGAACAACATTATGGGACAAGGTAGTTATTTCCCTTGAAGGGCAGTTATAATACTGTCTACTCTGATTCATTTACACATCTATTTAACAAGCACGAAGTTAGGCTCTGGCAGTACAAAAGTGAATGATATGCATTGTTTCCTAGTGAAGAGGGTGAGTGAATTGAATGAGCCAAGTCAGAAAACAGGCAATGAAAAAAAAAAAAAAAACCGTTTATAAGCACGAATATATAGGTAAGTAGAGGATATTGTAGGAGCAAATAGGAGTAATGAAGCCCTTTCTGAGGGTCTGCAAAGGTTACCCCAGGAAGAAACACCACAGCCAAAGCCTGAAGGACACAAAGTGGGTAAGAGGATATGTACCATGAGGATGGAGAGGGAGGAGGCATGGTAGTACAGGAAAATTGCAGGTAGGTGGAACAAGATGAGAAAAGGTAAGAAAAATATGGCGCATTTAGCGATCTGAAAATAGTTCCAAGCCCAGTCCCAGGAATCCCTAGGTTGTCGGAACATGCCAAAGTAGAGACTACTCTTGCCCTTGTTTGGCAGAGGGAATAAAATAAATCCATGCTCTGGAAAGATACTCTATGGTAGTCTGGGGTAGAGCTCACGCCCTCTAATTTCACCATCTGGTCACCCTTAAAACAGTTCAAAGTTCATCTTTATGAGGCCTTTTATCCTCCTTGTCCCTCATACCATTTCTGTAGCTATCTTTATCAAGACACATTACATTGTATTATAATTACTTGTTTCCTCACCAAATGCAAAGTCTCAAAGGTAGGAGTTACAGTTCATACATCTATGTTAGCAGCTCATAGCAGGGAACCTGGCCCACAGTAGGCATTCAACACCCAATACCATCCTTCTCCTTGCCTGATGTATAAGTTAAAGTGACATATACAGTAACCACATTCCCCTGATCATTGAACAACAGGCTGACTTTAGAATGTTCTGTCTTGTTTGTTCTCAAAAGACAATCAAAATATTTCAGAAACTCCAACCTGGCATCTTTGACACTTTTTGCAATGTGAGTGAACACTATGTTTTATTGTCCAACCATGTGTACCATTATTTTTTTCATTCAGAGAATGAGTTCACCAAGGTATATGTCACGTTGCCTTCAGGCATCAGTGCCTAAGTGGCAGGAATTAATTGTGAGAACGTTCTGCCCAATTGATACCATGCTGTGGTTGCTCAATACTTATTTAAAATATCCACAAAACTTGCTTCTTTGCTTTGACATTTGAACCAGCTGTATAATGTTGGGCAAGTATTTTGATTCCCATACATCTACATGCCAAAGCTGAAAAATAAGGGACCTATTTTTCCCTCAGAAATGCTTCATGCCGGTATCAAAATACCAAGTTACCATGGTGATAGCTACTCTTGTAAATAGGGCAATTCTACCCCCCTATAGAAGCAAATGTAACACAAAAGGGAGGCAAAATAAGCTCTGAAATAGGGGACAAAAGAGCCTCGGGGAAAAATCCCCACAGAGAAAGAGATAAAGCCTGTTTCAGATAAAAGTCTTGGAAGGTGACAGGCATCCCCCATTCCTCCTCCTCACAGGCCACAGCATAAGCAGACAGGGGTAGGACCCTGAATATGTGTGGCGAGGGGATTATGCAGTGCCAGCACAGGGAGGTGGTGTTTGCTGAGCACAGAGAAACTGAAGTATTAATCATCATCATAATAACTAACATTCGCTGAGGGCCTATTCTGGGCCAAGCACCACGCTACAGGCACATAAAGTGCACTAACTCATTCCACCCTCACAACACTTCCGGGAGGTAGATCGTAAGGCTATTAAGGAGACAGGCCGGAATTCCACGTCGTGCACTTAATCTCCTCACTGTGCTGCCTGAAGAGTAATGAGGAAGGAATTTGAAACACTAAAGGGGGAGAAACTGGCTCTATCTTTATCTTTAGAATCAGAGAGTGAAAAAGGAAGGAAGCTGACGATCAGAAAAGTCACGCCGGATCAGAAAAGTCACGCCAGATGAGAGCTCGCGATCGCCCTAAGCAGCGTCCAGTCCAGGGAATGGCCGGCCAGTCTGGATGGGACAGAACACCTGGAGGAGGACCCCGGCAGCCAGTTAGGGAGAAACTCGCCGTCAGGGCAGGAGAGGAGAAGTTTCTGCCAACTGATTGTTTACTGAAACTGAGGGGTGTGTGCATATCATTCATCTATTTGGATGAAAGTAGCACTGGCTCTGCTCCCGTGGACTCTCAGCTGTGGTCTTCCTTTAGTGAGCTTGTTAGCCATTTCATTTTAGTCAAATTTCAGTACCTTCAGGGGGATGACCTTGTGGCCTTCGAGGCCATCTTCTTCACCTGTTTGAAGCAGTCTTGATTTCCTGCCGCCTGTAGGCTGCTGGCTGTGTAAAGAAAGGGGAAGCTTTCATAGGAAGCCTTCCACCAAGGCTAGAAGAAAGGTGGGAACTCAGGGCAGTTTTGGGGAGATGGTGCTGAAGGAGGCGGGCCTACCATGAGGCTCGGCCCCAGCCTGTGGCTGAGAGTACTCACAAAAGAGCCCTGGCCTAGCAGAAACAGAATGGCTTTCAGAGACACATTCGGGACAACAAACCTTAACCCGCCTTCGGCGTTGTACTGCTAGGAATTATAAAGTGTTGTTTGTTAAAATGTCAATGCCATAACGTATGCAGACAAATGAATATTGTCCTCCAAGATAGGTTCTTTGGAAGTTTACATGCTCATTTTAACAAAGGTCCCATTGGTGCAAAGTCCTTTTAAAATGTCCTGTGGAGCAGTAGCAATCATTTGTAATCACGCCTCATGTTTAGCTCAGAATTCCATTAACCAGATTCAGCACCTATTTTAATCACTATACCAAGTGCTACGTAACTTTCTTTATGAAAATCAAACCCACTGTCAAAGAACTAAGGTTCTTCTCTGAGGATTTTGCTGAATGTGTTGTAAGCTCTGAGTACAATTCCAAAAGAGGAACTCCAAAAGCATTTGCTGAAGGGTCAGCATCAATGGGAAATGTGACCTCTGAAGAGGACTGCTTTAATGCAGTCTGTACTCACACAGGCGTGTGTAATTTGGTAGACTTAAAAGCAGTCAACTCTCTTGGAATAATGTCCTAAATAATGAAAACAATATAAAGCAAATTCATGGCTAATTGTACTTTTCTTGTGGAAGAGTTTTTTTGTGAGTTTGCTTTAATACAAACTTTTTAATGAAGACTTTGCTTTTGGAACCATATTATTGAAGAAAAAAAACTGGCAAAGAAAATTCAGACTTGCATTCATTCAAACATACTTGTGGAATTAAGCATGTTTGCCTACATCAATCGGTATGAAATTCCTCAAGGAACAACTTCAAACGGTGATAAAACTATCATCAATTACTTTGATCCATGAACTCATGTGTAGTCATTTTCTAGGGACATTCAGAGCCATGGGCGATTGTGTTGCTCATGGATATTCTGTGGTCCATTTTGTGCATTTAGTTATATGCACATTGACTAAAATTGTGTGCATTTATTTAAGCAATATGTTAGTTTTTTTGAGAGTATAGCATTATCTATGAGTGCTAATCATCTGTGAAGGAGTCTGAAATTTTAAGCATAATTAGTCAAAAGCAAAACTATGAGTCAATTACCAATGCAAGTGATAAAAGTGAAATAAAATATGTTTTTCTTTATTATTACTGTTTCTCTGATATATATATATCATTCGTTTATATATATATAATTTTAGCTTTTCTATAGTTATTTGCTATTTGATATAAAAATTTTGATTGATAATAAGACTTACCCATGGCAAATTTAACTGGATCAATATTTGCATGATTTAATTTTATCTTAATTGGGTATCTTGAGATTCACTGCAGGTTTGTTTTGTTTTTTTTTTTTTCTCAATATGTGCCAATAAGTACTCTTTCCCATTTGTTCTTCTTAAGATTGTATCCACGGGCAAAAAAAAAAAGTCCAACTGCTCCCCTTTCTCAAATGCAAGCCAGCTCACATTAGCAATCCCCAAAGGGAGGAGTAAGTAAACCCAACACTTTAAATTGTAACATAGAAAGGTCCTTTTAGGAGTATTCTGATTTAATACAATGCAATTTCAAACGGCTACAAAGGAGCCTATTTCTAATGTAAACTCTTTATGTCAGAATCTCATATATTTGTATTTATTAAATCTACTCCATTGATTCAAAAAATTACCAATATATGGAAGATATAAAATAATCATGTTACAACAAACATTCATGTATTCACCACCATTCTAAAAAGAGTTATATTAAAATTACCCTTGAAGCCTCCCTCCTGAGTGCCCCTCCCCAATCCAGTTGCCATGCTGTCACTCTCAAATGTCACCACTGGCCTATATTTTATGCTTATTATTCCTTCATGGTGTCTAACAGTGTTACTGAAAATGTTGTCACCCTAAATATATTCTTTTTAAAGCTTTTTGTTTAGAAATGATTTTAGACTTAGAGTGTTGTTACAAAAATAATACAAAGAGCTCCTGTATGTAGTAGGATCTTAACTTAGCTTCCCCTAAAGTTACCATCTTGTATAGTACAGTTGCCAAAACCAGGAAAATAACATTAGAGAAATTCTACCAAACTGAACTACAGACCTTTCTGAATTTCATCATTTTTTTGAGTGGTGCACTTTTTAATTCTGTTCCTGATTCCAATTCAGAGGCATGAATTTCTTTTGAAGAATACTGGTCAGTTATTTTGTAGGATATCTTTTCATTTTGATGTTTAAATATTTACTTATCATTAGATTGAGATTACTTTGGTAAGAATGCGACGGAAGTAAATTTGTTCACTATATCACAGGGTGTATGATGCCAATATGTCTACTTACTTGGTAAGGTGGTATCTGTCGGGTTCTCTAGTATTAATATAAAGTTACTATTTTTCCTTTGTAATTAGTAAATCTCTTTGGTAAGGCATTTTGAGACTATTAGAATATCTTGTTCTCCTCAAACTTTTACCCACTAATTTTTGCATCCATTGGTTAATCTTGCATGCAATAACAACTATTCAATGTGGTGTTTGACAAATGATACTCTTTCTATTCCCTTTGTTCTTCTACATTTACTAATTAGAATTCTTCTGTAAATCCTTTCTTCTCCTTCTATATATGTATTTAATTATTTATATCAGTATTTGCTCTGAATATGTATTTTATGCTATATATTCCAGTGCATTGTTCGTTATTTTCTTCAAATTGTTCCAGTTTTGGTTATTAAGAGTTTCTTCAGAATGGCTTCTGTGTTCTTTTAACAAGCTCCCAACTCCTTTTCAGCAACTTCTTACCTTCTGGCACAGCAGGATGCTCCAGGTTGCTGTCTTGTATGTTTCTTGCTCAGTCGTGGAAGCAACTATTTATCCAAGGAGCTTTGGTTCCTTCTACTGAGGAATGATATTTGGATTTTGGAAACTAAACTCCAGATAGTATGGATCTGGAATGAACACTCCAGGTGTGTTCATTGCTTTCGATTGGTATTACTTTTAGGCAATAGACCCAACAAATACGTCTGCGTGCGCGCGCACACCCACACACACCCACACACACACACACACACACACACACACAACCATTAGCTCATACTGATATTTCTGATTCCAGCCCAACACCATAGGGTTCATTCTAGTCTTCCCTCATTTCTTTATTAGTAGGTAATTTCTCTAAAAATGAAAAACCTGACTCTCACTATTTATAGTGTGTTTACCTATTTGCTTAATCCTAGTATAAACACAAATTAATTAATAGCCAAGCCATACCTGCGTGAGAAGTGAATCTATCAACAAAAGTAAAGTATTTGTGTACAATTCCATTTGTCATTAGCCTGACAGTATACAATCAAAATACAGTTTTTACAAGTTACTTAGATCAATTGTCTTCTCTGCTCCTTTCAGTGAGTTATTTATTTGTAATACAGTTTGGAGTATTGGTTACTGTTTGTATTCCTGCTGGGTTTCCCAAATGCTGTATGATTTTAATTATCTGTTTGTTATTGGGGCATTTGAAACATGACTTTGAAGCTTAGAGTCAGAGCTACACAAAGAGGGGGACTTAGAGAAGTGTCACATCTTTCTCATGCTAGTCCAGTTCCATTTCCACTTCTTTCAACATCTTTCTCATTCGTTCCCTGTAGGTAATTTTCTTTTACACATATGAGCCGATTCATATATCTTTTCTTATAGCCTGTTTTTACATTTGAAGGATAGTATAGACATGTTTGTTTGTTTGTTTTGTACTTTGCTGTTTACGCTTAGCAGTATAATCTGCAAATCACTTAATAGCAGATTATATACTCAGTGATCATTTGCATCCCTTTTACCACTGTATATTATTCCATTGAGTGGATGTACATATTCAACCATACACTTAAGCGTGTACATTTAGACTGTTTCTAATATGTTGCAATTATAAACAACGCTGCACTCAATAACCTTGTGCATATGTATTTTTGTAGTGTTAGAGGTGTATCTTCAGGGCAGATTCCTAGAAAGTGATTGCTGGTAGAAAGGTAAGTGTATATGTAGGTTGCCAAATTCCCCACCAGACGGACTGTAGCAGTTTGTATTTCCATCAGCAATATATGAGAGTGCTTGTTTACCCACAGCTAGTCAACAGAATGTGTTGCCATACTTTTAATTTTTGCCAATTTGTTAAGTGAAATATGGTAGCTCAGTGTTGTCTAATTTACATATCATTATGATCAAATTTGAACATTTTCCCATATGTTTCAGGGCTTTTTAATATTGTTTTGTATGTGAATTGTTTATTTACGTCTTTTTCAGAGTTTTCTATCAGGATTTTGATCCTTTGTCCCTCAATTTGTAAGAGTTCTTAAATTACAGTCATGCATCATTTAACAACAGGAATACATTCTGAGTAATGCATCTTTAGGAGATTTTGTCATTATGTGAATATCAGAGTGTACTTACACAAACCTAGATGGTACATATAGCCTACTACAAACCTAGGGTATCTAGTATAACCTATTGTTCTTAGGCGGCAAACCTGTAGAGCGTGTTACTGTTATGACTACTGTAGGCAATTGTAACACAACGGTAAATATGAGTTTATCTAAACATACCTAAACAGAGAAAATTTACCTTAAAAATGTGGTGTAAAAGACAAAAAATGGTACATCCGTATATTCACTTATGATGAATAAAGCTTGCAGGACTGGAGGTTGCTCTGGTTGAGTCAGTGAGTTAGTGGTGAGTGAATGTGAAGGCCTAGGACATTACTGTAGACGACTGTAGATTTATAAACACTGTACACTTAGGCTACACTGAATTTATATAAAATATTTTTTTCAATAATAAATTAACCTTAGCTTACTGTAGCTTTTAAAATTTATACACTTCATTTTTTTATTTTTTGACTCTGTTGACATAACATTTAGCTTAAAACACAAGCACATTGTATAGCTATACAAAAATATTTCTTTTATATCCATATTCTGTAAACTTTTTTCTATTGCTTTTTTTTTTTTAACTTTTTAAACCTTTTGGTTAAAAACTAAGACAGAAACATACATTAGCCTAGGCCCACCCAGGGTCAGGATCGTTAATATCACTGTTTTTCATCTCCACATCTTGTCCCACTGGAGTCTTCAGCTGCAAGAATACATACGGAGCTGTAGTCTCCTATGATAACTGTGCTTTCTTCTGTAATACCTCCTGAGGGATCTGCCTGAGCCCGTATTACAGTTTAACTTTTTTTTAAAATAAAGAGATGGTAGATACTCTAAAATGATGATAATTAATTATAATAAATACATAAATCAATAACAATTATTTATCATTATCTAGTATTATATACTGCACATAATTGTATGTGCTATACTTTTATACAGCTAACAGCACAGTATGTTTGCTTTCAGTAGCATTATCACAAACAAAACAGTAATGCACAAACATTAGCATCAATGTAAACAAAAGAGTAATGCACACATACTGATTACACTAGCATCACCACAAACAAAAGGTAATGCACTGTGCTACAAGGTTATGATGGCTACTGTGTCACTAGGAAATGGCAATTTTTTAGCTCCTATAATCATATGGGACCACCATTGTTGACTGACATGTCATTATGTGGCACGTGACTGTATTAGGGATTTAGCCCTCTGTTTGTAGTGTATGTTGCAAATATTTTCTCCCAGTTATCAGTTGTTTGTTGACTTCATTTCTGGTATTTTGTGTCATACAAAATTATAATTTTTTATGGCCAAATTTATCATTTTTACTGCCTCTAGATTTGGAGTCATAGTTAAAAAGCCTTTATCTACACTGAAATTAGAGTAGTTTACCCATGTTTCCTACTAGTATTTAAAGCTTTATTTTACATGCAAATCCCTAAACTACTGAGTTTACTTTCGTGTATGGTATGAAATATAGATCTACCTTCACCTTTTTCCAAGTGGCTAAATGGTTGTCTCAGCACCATTTATTATAAAGTCAATCTTTGTCCCAGTGATTTGAGATGCCACCTTTATCATACATTGAATATACATATTTTTATATGTATGTGAGTTAATATCAGGGCTTTATATTTATTCCACTGGTTTATTTGTCTAGTCACACTCCAGTACCACGCTGATTTAACTGGTATCCTTATAGTATGTTACAATATCCAGTAGAGCTAATCTTCCTCATAGTTTTTATTTCTTGTGTTTTTCCAACTATTCTTGCATATTTGTTTTTCCATATGAACTTCAGTGTTATATTGACTTTCACCATTGATTTGTTTTATGCAGGTATAATTCACTTATGTATCTCTTTTGTGTACTATTCCATTATATAATATATCATAATTTACCTGTTCTATTGTTGATTGGCATTTAGAATCTTTCAAGTTTTTTATTATCATAACCTCTAATATTTTGAACAATTTGGAGTATGCCGTTAATACTCCAAATGCAGGATTTTCTCTAGAGTATGTATCTACAAGAAGAATTGTGGGACCATAGGATATAAATATCTTCAGCTTAACTAGATGATACCAATTTCTTTTCCAAAGGAGCAATTTCAGTTTATTGCCAACATGTTTAACCACATAGATTTTTCTTGCTATTGTTTTTATTACAGTTTCTAAAGTAATTTTATCATGTACTATTTTGTTCATTGATGCCAGAGCCTGTAGTTATGCAGTAGACACTATAATTATTTACTAAACTGTGGTCAGCCTGCGAATTCTTTGGAATTAATTGATATTAGCTTAAGTTGCTAAATATTTTATATATTCTTTAGAAGTGACACATGCTGTATTTTGTTGGGTGCAGTGTTGTATGCAAGAACATTATGTCAAGTTTTTATTTATTTATTTATTACTTTTTGAGACAGAGTCTTCCTCTGTTGCCCAGGCTGGAGTGCAGTGGTGCAATCTCAGCTCACTGCAACCTCTACCTCCCAGGTTCAAGCAATTCTCCTGCCTCAGCCTCCCTAGTATCTGGAGTTACAGGCAGCTGCCACTATGCCTAGCTAATTTTTGTATTTTTCTGTAGAGATGGGGTTTTGCCAGGCTGGTCTCGAACTCCAGACTTCAGGTGATCCACCCGCCTTAGCCTCCCAAAGTGCTGGGATTACAGGCGTGAGCCACTGCTGTTGGCCAGATAAGTTTTTAAATTATGGTTTTTGATTCTTCTATATCCTTATTAATATTTGGCCTTGTAAATCTACTCATTGCTAGTGGGAGAAGTACACCGAATATATTCTGTGATTGTTGATTTGTCTATTTCTCCTTATAGTTTTGTGAATTTTACTACATATATATATTTCAAGGTTATGTTATTTGACACATATAAGCTTACAGTTAGTTAGCACTGAACATTGTACTCTTTGTAGTGACCTTCTTTATTGCTATTAATAATAGTCTTCACTTTTAGAATGAAAACCTGGAGGTTAGCACTGTGCTTCAGAGGGATAGCCTGGCAAACTTTCTAGTTTTAATTTGAGGAACAGACAATGGAGTTTCTAAAGCAGAGAAAGTGTCAGAAATCCCACTAGTTTTTCCTCTCCTTTTTCTCCAGTCTTTCGCAGCTCAGATTCCAACCATTCTACAGTAGTAGCCACAGTAAGAATAAACCAGCAAGAGGAGATTATAAGAGTCCAAACTCTGAAAGAGGAGAAACTTCTAACACTAAAGCTGCAGTTCCAAGATGATGAGGCCAAATTCTATTGCTTTTTTCTTTATCTTTCTGTCTTCAATTGCTATGGTAAAATAGTGGAAACATCAGATTTCTGGTCAGAGAACTCAACAGAAGAGCTTCAGGAAATCGAAGAGTACTGAATATATAGTAGAGTTGAAGAAAACTCCATTTGTAAAGTTTTAAACTCACTCCAATACACAAATGAATGTTTTTAATAGTAGTTGGCATCCAAAGACTTTGAGAATGAATCTAAGAGATAAACCTCCAACCAGGATACAAAGCGACTCTTGGGTGGCGTGGATCTAGATAGCACTGCAAAGGTTTTGAAAACTGAACTGATATTGGAACCACAGCCCACAGAAGGCTGGTGGAAACTTGCCTGTTGAACTGAATCAGGTAGTGCCTCTTAAAATATCAACATCCTCCATGGGATTTAAATGAGACCCATAGTCTCAGAATATAATCTTCAGGCTCTCCAGGGCTACAATCTGAAAGTACTTGGCATAGCAAGAATTATGAAACTGCAACTTGTATGGGAAAAGACAAGTGATTCTGATGATGAGATGACACGATGTTGGAATTATCTGACAGATCTTTGAAACAAAACTTAAAAGAGAAAGTTTTCACAACAAAATAGAAGACATAAGGAAGAACCAAATACAAATTTTAGAAATTAAAAACACAGTAACTAAAAAGAAAAACTAACCAATTGGACTTAAATGGAGGTGACAGAGGAAAGATGGTGAACCTAAAGGTAAATGAATAGAAATTATCTAATTGGTAAACAGAAAAAAATAAGAGTTTCACGGACCAACAGAAAGTCTAACACATGTGTCATCAGAGTTATAGAAAAAGGAGAATGAATAAGGTGCTAAAGGAAAATATTTGAAGGAATATTTGCCAAAAAGTTCTTAAATTTGGTGAAAGGCATATGCCTACAAATTGAAGAAGCTGAATTACCCCCCAAAATAATAAAACTCAAATAATAATTCCCAGATGCACCATAACCAAATTTCTGAAAGCTAAACACAAAGAAAAAGATATTGAAAGAGGGTAGAAAAAAAATAGAACACTCCACTTAATAGCAGAAAAATAAACTTTTCAATTTTATATAGACTATTCACCAAGATGAACCATAAGCTGGGTCATAAATTAAATCTTTACATTTTTAGAAGAATTCAAATCATGCAAAGCATGTTCTCTGATCATAATAAAATAAAATAAAAAATAAATAACAGAAGAATAAGAGGAAAATCTCTAAAATGTATAAAGTAAACAATATACAGCTAAATAATCCACAGGTCAAGTGAAAGTCCCAAAAAGAATTTGAAACTATTTTGAACTGAATGAAAATAAAAATATAACATATGCAAATTTGTGGAATATAGCTAAAGCTGTGTTTAGAAAGAAATGTATAGCATTATATGTTTAGATAAGAGAAGACAATGAACTAAAATATATAATTTAGGTTTCACCTTAAGGAAGTAGAAAAGGAAGAGCAAAACAAATCCAAGTCAAGCAGAAAAAGGAAGAAATAGTTATCTATTAGAATAGATAAAGAATAGATATCAACGAAATTGGACACGGAGAAACAATAGATCAAATCGATGAAACTAAAAGTTGGTTCTTTGAAAAGATCAATAAATAGCAGAGCATGCTGAGTCACACATCACCCTTGTGGGTCTTTATTAAGGACCTTGGCCCAAGCCTACTTCAGATGCTTGCTCTCAGGAAAGGCCAGTAGTTGTGGTAGTCCGTGTGATTCTCTAGGTGGCTGCATTCCACAGTGCACCATGATTTCTATTAGTGATTCTTAACCTTAGGTGTAATGCTTCCTTTTATAACATTATGTGCATCCTTTACTGTCATAAAATTAAGTTATGGGTGGCATAAGTTACATATATTAGTGGTACAAAAATGAAACATAATAATTGAAAGTAACATGGAACAAAATGAATTAAAAATCTGTATATAATCTTTTCTTTAGGGGAAAAATTGACAAACTTCCAATAAATCAGAAGAGAGAGAGAAGATATAAATTACCAATATCAGTATTAAAGTAGGCATATCACCGTACATCCCACAACTTTAAAAGGACAATAAAAGTGTACTATAAACAAATCTACATACATAAATTTAACAACTTAGATAAACTGGATTCATTTCTTGAAAACCATAAGCTACCAAAACTCCTTGTAGATGAAAGACAACTTAAATAAACTGAATAGTCCTTTGACTCTTGAGAAAATTGAAGCCACAGTTGAAAACTTTCTGAAAAAGAAGTCTTATGTCCTAGATGGTTTCACAGGCAAATTCTCCAAAAAAAAAAAAAAAAAAAAAAAAGGAAGACATCTCTTCCAGAAAATACTAGGGGAGGAAACACTTCTCAATGCCTTTTACAAGGTTAACATTACCCTGGTACCAAACCAGACAAAGATAGTACAAATAAAGAAAATATTCTTCATGAACATAGATGCAAAAATCCTCAAAAACATTTGTAAATTTAATAACAGAAATATATAGAAATAATAATACACTATGGACAAATGAGGATTATTCCAGGAATGCAAGGCTGGTTTAATATTTAAAAATGAACCAATGCAATGTACTATGTTAGCAGCCTAAAGAAGAAACACCATGTTATCATATCAAATAATACACAAAAGCTATTAGACAAAATTCAGCACCCACTCATGATAACAACTCTCAACAAAAAACAAAGGGAAGGTGCTATAGTTTGATTATTTTTGTTGCCTCCAAAATTCATGTTCAGTATTAGTCCCTTCCAAAATCCAATTGTGACCAATGTGATACTTCAAGAAGTGGAGTCTTTAAGAAGTGATTGCACCATGAGTGCTCCTCCCTTATTCATGGGATTAAGATGCTTATAAAAGAGGTTTTGTGCCTTCTGCTATGTGAGGACATAGCAAAAAGACCCTCACCGGATGTTGGCATCTTTATCTTGGACTTCCCTACCTCCAAAACTGTGAGAAATAAATTTCTTTACAGATTCTTTTTATTATTATCTTACTGTCATGCAATGGCATGATAATAGCTCACAGCAGCCTTGAACTTGGTGGGCATTCCTCCTGCCCTAGTATCCTCTGAAGTTAGGATTATAGGCATGCCTCCACTATAGGCTATTTTTTTTTAAATGTTTTGTAGAGATGGTCTTGCTTTGTTGCCAGGCTGGTCTTAAACCCCTGGCTTCAAGCAATCCCCTTGTGCCAGCCTCCCAAAGTCTTGGGATTAACAGGTGTGAGTCACTGTGCCTGATCTCCTTATTTTTATTTTTATTTTTATTTATTTGAAACAGAGTTTTGCACTGTCTTCCAGGCTGGAGTGCAATGGTGTGATCTCGGCTCATTGCAATCTCCACCTCTTGGGATCTTGCAATTCTCCTGCTTTAGCCTCCCAAGTAGCTGGGATTACAGGCACACGCTACTATGCCCAGTTAATTTTTTGTATTTTTAGTAGAGGTGGCATTTCACTATGTTGGCCAGACTGGTCTCAAACTCCTGACCTCCTGATCCGCTCACCTCAACCTCTCAAAGTGCTGAGATTACAGGTGTGATCCACCGTGCCTGGCCAATTTCCTTATTTTTAATGGTGAAAGTCTAAATGTGTTCTTCCTAAAATTGGGACAAGGCAAGAATGTTCATACCAATACTAGTCAGCATAATAATGGAAATCCTCACCAATGAAATAAGACAAGAAGAAAAAATTAATATCATACAGAGGGTTGCAAAGGGAGAAATAATACTATCTCTATTTACAGATGGCATAATGGTCTTCACAGAAAATCTCAAGGAGTTTTCATAGAAAAATAGTATTAGAGCTAATAAGCGAGTTTTATAAGGTCTATTAGAGAATGCAAAACAAGTTACACACTGGGAGATAATATTTGCAAATCACATATTTAACAAAAAGCTTGTATCTAGAATATAAAATGAACTGTTAAACTCAACAATAAGAAAGCAAGAAAAATTAAACAAAAAGATGACCAAGTTAAAAATGGAGAAAGAACTTCAAGAGGGTATGAGTTTGAGAAATAAGCACATGAAAAGGTGTTCAACATCATTAGCCACTACAGACATGCAAATTAAAACTATGATGGGATACAATTACACACTTGAGTAGCTAAGTTTAGTAGCTTAAGCTAAACTAAGTAATTTAGTTTATTATAGTAGCTAAAATAAACAATCCTGACAATGTCAAGTATTGGTAAAGGTACAGAGCAATTAAAACTCTCATACCTTACTGGTGAAATTGAAAAACGGTGTAACAACTTTGAAAAA
Source organism: Mandrillus leucophaeus (assembly GCF_000951045.1). Taxonomy (NCBI): domain Eukaryota; kingdom Metazoa; phylum Chordata; class Mammalia; order Primates; family Cercopithecidae; genus Mandrillus; species Mandrillus leucophaeus. Next base: position 1,079,088 of record NW_012107709.1, on the reverse strand, counting down.
TACTTTGGAAGATTTTTATAGTTAAATATACACTTCCATTATCCTATTCTTGGGTTTTTACTTGAGAAAAGTGAACTGATGTTCACACAAATGTTTATACCAGCTCTGTTAATAATTTCCCATAGCTGGAATTAACCTCAATGTCCTTCCTCGGAAAAATGGGTCAACAAATTGTTCTGTAGTCATATAATGTATCATACTGTGAAATACGTATTTGTTCTTTCTTCCCATTTCCTGGCATACAGCTCCTAAAATTCTTGGAATCTCTAAAGTGATGAGTATCTTCTGTATGCTAAATAGGATGACTGACGACTGGAGGCCCCTTCATTGCTTCAGGATGGGGCTGGTTGCCAGAAAGACCACAATATGATTAGCGCATTGGCACTTAGATTTTTATTTCCCAACCTCTGGGGAAGGGAGATGGACTGAAGGTTTCACTGATTACCAATAGCCACTGCTTGAATCAATCATACCTATATAATGGAGCCTTCATAAAATCCCAAAAGTACTGGGTTCATGGAGCTTCCAGGTAGCTGAACATGGAGATGGGCCAGGGGGTAGCGTGCTCAGAGAAAGCATGGAAACTCCATACCCTTTCTTCCACACCCTAAGTATCTCTTCCATCTAGCCATTTATCTATATCATTTATAACACCCTTTATAATAACTGGGCAAATGTGTGTGTTTCCCTAGGTTCTGTGAGCTGCTATAGCAAACTAATTGAACCAAAGAGGGGATCATGGGAACCCGGATTTAAAGCTGGTTGGTTACAACTCTAAGTGATAATCCACTACTTGCAACTGGTATTTGAAGTGGGAGGTAGTCTTGTGGAACTGAGCCCTCAACCTGTGGGATCTGACACTATCTCCAGGTAGAGAATGTCAGCATTGAATTGAAGGACAATCAGCTGGTGCTTGCTGATGAATTGCTCACAGTGTAGGAAGAAATTTCAACACATCAGTGTCAGGAGTATTTATTGTGCTAAATTGTGTGAGTACAGAGTTGGAAAAACACTTTGGTTTTTCTTATATCCTTATACAATGGCATATTGGTCAGCAACAACATAGGAACTCACAATTGATGCCCACAACTTGAGTGAGTTTCAAGAGCATTATGCTGAATTTAAAAGCCAGTTTCAAAAGGTTTTATATCATATGATTCCATTTGTATGACCTTCCTGAAAAGACAAAACTTTAGTGCTGGAGAATAGATGAGAAGTTGGCAGGGTTAAGAGTTAGGAGTAGATATATAGAAAGAATAGAAAGGGACATCCAAAGGGAGTTTTTGTAGTGATGGAACTGTCTTGTATCTTGTTTGTTGTAAGAATAACATGAATCTATACATATGTTAAAGTACAACTGTATATCAAAAGGAAAATAGTATACTTTCTTTTCTGTTGTTTAGAAGATTAGATTTATATACCCCCAAATTGGAATCCAAGTATTCATCAACTGGTGAAGGTATAAATGAAATGTGGTATAACAATACATAAAATGCTATTTAGCAGTAAAAAGAATCTACTAAAACGTACTACAACACAAATGAACCTCAAAAACATGACACTATGTGAAAGAAGCAAGATGCCAAACAGATGGTCCCCACCCAAATCTCAACTTGAATTGTACTCCCATAATTCCCACATGTTGTGGGAGGTACCCAGGGGGAGGCAGTTTAATCATGGGGGCAGGTCTTTCCTGTGCTATTCTCGTTATAGTGAATAAGTCTCATGAGATCTGATGGGTTTACCGAGGGTTTCCACTTTTGCTTCTTCCTCAGTTTTCTCTTGCCGCTACCATGTAAGAAGTGCCTTTCACCTCCCACCATGATTCTGAGCCCTTCCAAGCCATGTGTAACTATAAGTCCAATTAAACCTCTTTTTCTTCCCTGTCTCAGGTATGTCTTTATCAGCAGCATGAAAACTAATACAGTAAATTGGTACCAGTAGAGTGGGATGTTGCTGAGAAGATAGCCAAAAATGTGGAACTGACTTTGGAACTGGGTAACAGCCAGAGGTTGGGACAGTTTAGAGGGCTTAGAAGAAGACAGGAAAATGTGGGAAGGTTTGGAACCTCCTAGAGATTTGTTGAATGGCTTCGACAAAAATGCTGATAGTCATATGAACAGTAAGATCCAGGCTGAGGTGGTCTCAGATGGAGATGAGGAACTTGTTGGGAACTGGAGAAAAGGTGACTTTTGTTATGTTATGGCAAAGAGACTGGTGGCATTTTGCCCTGCCCTAGAGATTTGGGGAATTTTGAACTTGAGAGAGATGATTTAGGGTATCTGGCAGAAGAAATTTCTAGGCAGAAAAGCATTCAAGAGGGGACTTGGGTACTGTTAAAGGCATTCCATTGTAAAAAGGAAACAGAGCATAAAAGTTTGGAAAATTTGCAGCGTGATGATGCAGTAGAAAAGAAAAACCTATTTTTTGAAGAGAAATTCAAGCCAGCTGCAGAAATTTGCATATGTAGTAGCAAGGAGCCTAATGTTAATCCCCAAGACCATGGGGAAAATGTCTCCAGGCCACATCAGAGACCTTCACAGCAGCCCCTCCCATCACAGGCCTGGAGGCCCAGGAGGAAATATTGGTTTTGTGGGTTGGGCCCAGGGTCCCTGTGCTGTGTGCAGCCTAGGGACTTGTGCCCTGTTTCCCAGCTGCTCTGGCCATAGCTGAAACAGGCCAATGTATAGCTCGGGTTGTGGCTTCAGAGGGTGGAAGCCCCAAGCCTTGGCGGCTTCCACGTGATGTTGAGCCTGAGGGTTCACAGAAGTCAAGAAATGAGGTTTGGGAACCTCCACCTAGATTTCAGAAGATGTATGGAAACACCTCGATGCCCAGGCAAAAGTTTGCTGCAGGGGCACAGTGCTCATGAAGAACCTCTTCTAGGGTAGTGAGAAAGGGAAATGTGGGGTTGAAGCCCCCACACAGAGTCCCTACTGAGGCACCGCCTAGTGGAGCTGTGAGAAGAGGGCCATCCTCCTCCAGACCCCAGAATGATAGTTCCACCGACAGCTTGCACTGTGCACCTAGAAAAGCCACAGATACTAAATGCCAGCCTGTGAAAGCAGCTGGGAGGGAGGCTATACCCTGCAAAGCCACAGGGGCAGAGCTGCCCAAGACCATGGGAACCCATCTCTTGCATCAGTGTGACCTGCATGTGAGACCTGGAATCAAAGGAGATCATTTTGGAGCTTTAAAATTTGATGGCCCTCCTGTATTTCAGACTTGCCTGGGCCCCGTAACCCCTTTGTTTTGGCCAATTTCTCCCATTTGGAACAGCTGTATTTTTCCAATACCTGTACCCTCATTGTATCTAGGAAGTAACTAGCATGCTTTTGATTTTACAGGCTCATAGGTAGAAGGGACTTGCTGTGTCTCAGATGAGACTTAGGACTGTGGGCTTTTGGGTTAATGCTGAAATGAGTTAAGACTTTGGGGGACTGTAGGGAAGGCATGATTGGTTTTGAAATGTGAGGATATAAGATTTGGAGGGGCCAAGGTGAAATGATATGGTTTGGCTGTGTTCCCACCCAAATCTCAACTTGAATTGTACTCCCGTAATTCCCACGTGTTGTGGGAGGGACCCAGAGGGAGGTAATTAAATCATGGGGGTCAGTCTTTCTCGTGCTATTCTCCTAATAGTGCGTAAGTCTCATGAGATGTGATGGGTTTATCAGGGTTTTCCGCTTTTGCTTCTTCTTCATTTTTCTCTTGCTGCTGCCATGTAGGAAGTGCCTTTTGCCTCCCGCCATGATTCTGAGACCTCCCTAGACATGTGGAACTGTAAGTCCAATTAAACCTCTTTTTCTTTCCAGTCTTGGGTATGTCTTTATCAGCAGCACAAAAACTGACTAATACAATATTTTATGATTCCATTTATACAAATGAGACCTTAGGTTTCACTTCCAACATGTAAAGACCTTGGAAGTCATCACACTTCCCTTACAACAGAAAAAAAAAGTAAAAACCTGAACAAAAAAGATGACTTTTCCTAGACTTATTGGAAAACTGACATTGCAGAGAAAATCTCCACTTTGACATTTGGAAAGACAGTCTCATCCAGAGATATACAATCAAGGCCTTCTTATCTAACAGAAAGCTGCTGGAGCTGCCATAAACTGGTAAGACCACTAAAAAAACTAAGATTTCGATAAATTGCTGGCAGTTGTAATAGTCAGGATTCTCCAGGGAATAGTCAGGATTTTCTAGGCTTCTCCAGAGAAACAGAACCCACCCACCCCGCCACACACACATATATATATCCAGCAAGCTAGAAATTCAGGTAAGAGTTGACGCATCCTTGAATCAAAAGGTAGTCTGGAGACAGGATTCCCTTCTTCTCAGCAGACCTCAATCATTCCTCCTAAAGCTTTCAACTGATTGAAAGAGGTTCACACACAGTGAAGAGTAACCTGTTTTGTTTACAGTTTACTGATTTAAATGTTAATCACATCTAAAAGTATACCTTTATAGCAACATTTCAACTGCTATTTGAACAAACAACTGGGTGTCACAGCCTAGTCAAGTTGACACATAAAATTAACCATCACGCTGAATGTGAAGTATTATGATGGTGAGAAACTCCTGGGGATCACTGTTTTAGGGGGTGCTCCATACTTTTGTTGGCTTTCCCTCCAGGAACTCCACCAGATTCTCATAGTGAAGATCTGAAAACATTGCATCATGGTTCTGACAAAAATAGGAGAAGAATAATTGCTATGGACTGCATTCTGTCCCTCCTACTCCACTGCCACCAAATGTGTATGTTGAAGCCCTAACCCCAGTGTGGTGCTATTTGGAGATGAGGCCTTCAGGAGGTCACCAGGATTAGATGATATCATGAAGGTGGAGACCTTATGATGAATCAGGGAAATTCTAAGAGAAAGAGAGAGATAGCTCTGACTGTGCCATGGGAGGACACGGCAAGAAGACAGCTCTCTGCAGGACAGGAAGAGAGCACTTACCAGGAATACAATCAGCTGGCATCATCTCGATCTTGGGTTTTTTAACCTCCAGAACCATGAGAAATAAATATTTGCTTTTTAAGCCACCCAGTCTGTGGGTATTTTGTTATACCAGCTTGAGCAGACTGACCCAGTAATCATTGTGAAATAGGCTCAGAACCTTCATAAAAAGGCTTATGCTCTAGAAGCTAGGAGTCTTACCCCAGTTGGGTAAGAGTTATTCTCCTACTTCAGCCTCCATTTGCCCTCCTGCTTTATTTCATGGAAAAAACGAAAAACACAGTCAACAGAAGTAAGGGCTTCAAAGAAATAGATTGGGAATGCTGTGGCCAGAAAAGGAAGTGGAGAATGCCGAAAAAGTTTTCCAAGGCATAAACTCACTAAAAGACTGAGATTAAATCATAGGATTGTAGAATGCTTTCCTTCCCCAACGCCTGGTCATTACACCAACAAGCCTCCAGGAAAATCACAGAAGACAGCTGAAAGAGCTGCAGGAAACGGTTTCTCTCTGAAGATTAATATGTTGGGGGGCCCAAGGTCAAGAGGAAAGACAAAAAAGAGGGTACTAGAAGAATCAGAAGACTCTATCACCTATAGTTACAGAAATTATTAAACATAGTGAGTATTGTAGCCAGGTTACTGTAAGTCCTCACACTAAAGGCCTATTTAATCTCAGCTTTCATTACCCAGTACAACATGTCCTGCTTAAAAAAAAAAAATTACAAGGCATGCCAAAAGGCAAAAACAAAATGAAATGAATGAAAAATCTGAAGAGACAAAGCAATCATTAAGAATAAGATTGGAATGTGGCATTGACATTGGAATTATCAGACAGAGTTAAAATAACTATAATTAACATGTTAAAGTCTTTAAGGAAGAAATAACACAACATGCAAAAAGATGGGTAAGATTTTGAAACTTTAAAAAAGAACCAGAAGGAAATTCTAGCAAGCAAAACCCTAGTAAAAGAAATGAAGAGTGCCTTTAAAAGGCTCATGAGTAGACTTGACATTGCTGAAGAAAGAACCCATGAGCTTGAAGAAGGTCAATAGAAATGTCCCAAACGTCAATGCAGATGGAAGAAGGAAAATGACAACAACAACAGAGCAGAACATCCAACAACTATTGGAACAGTTGCAAAAGGTATACTCTATGCAGAATTGGAATATCAGAATAAGAAAGAGAGAATGGAGTGGAATAAATATTTGAAGCAATAAAGGCAAAAAGAATTCCAAAATTAATGATACACAAGAAGTCACAGATCCAGGAAACGCAGAACATCAGGCAGGATAAATAAGAAATAAAACACACCTAGGCATAAGACATTCAAACTGCAGAAAGTCAAAGAGAAAGAGAAAATATGGTGGTGATTGTTGCACAACTCTATTAATTTGCTAGACATCATTGAATTGTCTACTTAAAATGAGTGCATTTATGTTATGTAAATTCTACCTCAATAAAGCTGCTTAACAAATGAGTCAGTGACTCCGAGAAGCATTAAAAGTAAGTGCTGGTATCAGGTAGAAAAATATTTATGTACATCAAGGAATCATTCATATTTTCCTAAGCAATCATGACTCTCAAGAGGTGAATTAAAAACAGAGGCCAAGTCCTTGCGAGGTTCTGGGACAGGTGGCTCACTGAGTAGAAATTCTTGACATCACTATGCGTTTTCTATTTGGTAACCTCTTTCATCTGCATGAGGCAATGTGAATAAATCAGCATTGTATCTGTTGTGTTTAACAGCCCAACTTTGAATGAGTATGTTTCAACCATGCATTTTCTCTTATTTTCAATTTGCATGTGCATTTAACATTTACTTTTCTACCTGACTGACAAATATATTTTGGCCCAACTTTTTTAAAAAAAGATATGGGCAAACCATCACAGCACAGAGTTAGACGCAAAGAAGACAAGAGGCTACCAGGAAGATAGGTGTTCGACGGGACTCATCTCTCTGTTTAAAATGCACACACATTTTCTGTTTCTAATCAGTGCTTTTTCCTCTCAGGAGAAAAAAACATAGCTTCCAGACTGAAATAGCTTCACTGACAATTTCCCTTTGATGCAATGCTTATCTACTCCCCTCTGAAGGTTTCTCATTGGGTTTATTTGTCTTATGCTTTCAACAGTTTCTCATCTGATTATTGTCATTTGTACAGCCCTGAGCCTTTTACTCTCCAAGGGTGGGTATCTATTGTTAAGGGTTTATTGCTTGAAAAGGACATGATTTTCAAAAAGACCTTTTTTCCTCCACTGGTAATCAGCACACAAATGCACTGTTGCTTTAACCTTTGTTGCCATTGGAGCAGTTTTCATGTGGATTTATGTTCTCTAATCCAGTAATTACCTAGAACAATTTTATTAAGGAGAAAAAGAAAGACAGTGAGAGAGAATACTGCTTTAGGAATGAGGACTCTCATTCCAGGTTTACTGTCCTACTTTGTGTAACCCTGGCTGAGCAAATCATTTCTGGCAGTTTGTCATTACAGTACAAGTACCCATGAAGCATTTGGGGTTGACCTGATATAGTTTACAACCATCCAACAAAGCAAGTTATGCAAGAAAGATTAACTGAAATGATTACATTCAAATTGATTTATTTCATTCAGACAAAACAGGCAAAGGGCAAAGAGATTCTTATGGTATTGGTAATTTTTTCCTAAGGGGACAGTGAGCCACTGTCCAAATGGCTAATGCATAGGACTGCTTGCCATACTTCTAATGGCCTGCACAGATAAACCCTGTTAGGTTCTGTTATGTTCACAGAAGAACGGGAATGGATTTTCTTCTTCTAACAGTAGAAAAAAGAAAAGGCATGGACAGAGTACTGGGTTCAATCAAGGAGTTACACTTAGGAGAGCAGTTCCTACAAGAAAAAAAGGAAGAACTGTAAACTTCCTTAAGGGATTCAGTAGCATTGATATGTAGATAAAAAGACTGTCCTCAGGCTGCAAGCAGCTTGATTCATTCATTTTATCTCCCTCTTTAGAGCTAATGTGTAAATCTTGCCAATAGTGCAGACCTTAAAACGTAAGATTAAACATCCTGGCCATGCCCCTGGACCTACAGAGGTGAAGCCAAAATCTTGTACTTTATCCAGAAAATACACTTCTCTTGCATTTTTAAAACAAATTGATTTGTGATATAATCCTTAGATTTGCTTTCATGGGATTTTTGAAGACAGACAATTTTAGTGAAATGTACTTAAAAAATGTAAGGTAGGTAAATTATGTAGCATGAAGTCGATGCCAAACAAAATGAACAACAAAACACAAAATGTCACAATTTCAAAGAGAATTGCATAGAGCAATATTATTTGGGCCCTAATTTTTAACAATTTCAGGAGGCAGTTCCAAGATGGCTGAATTACAACAGCTCCAGCCTCCAGCTCCCAGCATGAGCGACACAGAAGATGGGTGATTTCTGCAAATCCAACTGAGGTACTGGGTTCATCTTACTGGGGTGTGTCAGACAATGGCTGCAGGACAGGGGGTGCAGCCCATCGAGTGAGAGCCAAAGCAGGGCAAGGCATCGCCTCACCCAGGAAGCATAAGAGGGAAGGGAATTCCCTTCCCTAGCCAAGGGAAGCCGTGACACACAACACCAGAAAATCAGGTCACTCACACCCTAATACTGTGCTTTACCAAGGGTCTTAGCAAATGGAACACCAGGAGATTATATCCCTTGCCTGGCTTGGAGGGTCCCACGCCCACAGAGCCTCGTTCATTGCTAGCACAGCAGTCTGTGATCCAACTGCAAGGTGACAGCGAGGCTGGGGGAGGGGCACCCGCCATTGCTGAGGCTTGAGTAGGTAAACAAAGCTGCTGGGAAGCTTGAACTGGGTGGAGCTCACCGCAGCTCAAGGAGGCCTGCCTGCCTCTGTAGACTCCACCTCTGGGGACAAGGGCATAGCCAAATAAAAGGCAGCAGAAACCTCTGCAGATTTAAATGTCCCTGTCTGACAGCTTTGAAGAGAGTAGTGGTTCTCCCAGCACGGAGTTTGAGATCTGAGAATGGACAGACTGCCTGCTCAAGTGGGTCCATGACCCCCGAGTAGCATAACTGGGAGACATTCCCCACTAGGGGCAGACAGACACCTCACACCTCACATGGCCGGGTACCCCCTCTGAGACAAAGCTTCCAGAGGATTGATCAGGCAGCAACAATTTCTGCTCAGCAATATTCACTCTTCTGCAGCCTCGGCTGCTGATACTCAGGCAAACAGGGTCTGGAGCAGACCTTGAGCAAACTCCAAAAGACCTGCAGCTGAGAGTCCTGACTGTTAGAAGGAAAACTAACAAACAGAAAGGACATCCACACCAAAACCCCATCTGTACATCACCATCATCAAAGACCAAAGGTAGATAAAACCGCAAAGATGGGGAAAAAGCAGTGCAGAAGAGCTGAAAATTCTAAAAATCAGAGTGCCTCTCCCCCTCCAAAGGAACACAGCCCCTCACCAGCAACGGAACAAAGCTAGATGGAGAATGACTTTGACCAGTTGAGAGAAGAAGGCGTCAGATGATCAAACTTCTCCGAGTGAAAGGAGGAAGTTCGAACCCATTGCAAAGAAGCTAAAAACCTAGAAAAAAGATTAGATGAATGGCTAACTAGAATAACCAATGTAGAGAAGTCCTTAAATGACCTGATAGAGCTGAAAACCGTGACACGAGAACTACGTGACAAATGCACTAGCTTCAGTAACCGACTCAATCAACTGGAAGAAAGGGTATCAGTGATTGAAGATCAAATAGATGAAATGAAGCGAAAAGAGAAGTTTAGAGAAAAAAGAGTAAAAAGAAATGAACAAAGCCTCCAAGAAACATGGAACTATGTGAAAAGACCAAATCTACGTCAGATTGGTGTACCTGAAAGTGACAGGGAGAATGGAACCAAGTTGGAAAACACTCTGCAGGATTTTACCCATGAGAACTTCCTCAACCTAGCAAGACAGGCCAACATTCAAATTCAGGAAATACAGAGAACACCACAAAGATACTCCTCTAGAGGAGCAACTACACAACACATAACTGTCACATTCACCAAAGTTGAAATGAAGGAAAAAATGTTAAGGGTAGCCAGAGAGAAAGGTCGGGTTACCCACAAAGGGAAGTCCATCAGACTAACAGCAGATCTCTTGGCAGAAACTCTACAAGCCAGAAGAGAGTGGGGGCCAATATTCAACATTCTTAAAGAAAAGAATTTTCAACCCAGAAT
>NW_012107709.1:1068353-1068854 GCF_000951045.1 Mandrillus leucophaeus | reverse complement strand
CCTCAAAAAAAAAAAAAAAAAGAAAGTTGAAACTGGATCCCTTCCTTATACCTTATACAAAAATTAATTCAAGATAGATTAGAGACTTAAATGTTAGACCTAAAACCATTAAAACCCTAGAAGAAAACCTAGGCAATACCACTCAGGACATAGGCATGGGCAAGGACTTCATGTCTAAAACACCAAAAGCAATGGCAAGGAAAGCCAAAATTGACAAATGGGATCTAATTAAACTAAAGAGCTTCTGCACAGGCAACCTACAGAATGGGAGAAAAGTTTTGCAATCTACTCATCTGACAAAGGGCTAATACCAAGAACTTACAAAGAACTCAAACAAGTTTACAAGAAAAAAACAAACAACCCCATCAAAAAGTGGGCAAAGGATATGAACAGATACTTCTCAAAAGAAGACACTTATGCAGCCAATAGACACATGAAAAAATGCTCATCATCACTAGCCATCAGAGAAATGCAAATCAAAACCACAATGAGATACCATCT
>NW_012107709.1:1066754-1068272 GCF_000951045.1 Mandrillus leucophaeus | reverse complement strand
GAAACTCTACAAGCCAGAAGAGAGTGGGGGCCAATATTCAACATTCTTAAAGAAAAGAATTTTCAACCCAGAATTTCATATACAGCCAAACGAAGTTTCATAAGTGAAGGAGAAATAAAATCCTTTACAGACAAGCAAATGCTGAGAGATTTTGTCACCACCAGGCCTGCCTTAAAGAGCTCCTGAAGGAAGCACTAAACATGGAAAGGAACAACCGGTACCAGCCACTGCAAAAACATGCCAAAATGTAAAGACCATCAATGCTAGGAAGAAACTGAATCAACTAATGAGCAAAATAACCAGCTAAAATCATAATGACAGGATCACGTTCACACATAACAGTATCAACCTTAAAAGTAAAAGGACTAAGTGCTCCAATTAAAAGACACAGACTGGCAAATTGGATAAAGAGTCAAGACCCATCAGTCAGGAGACCCATCTCACGTGCAGAGACACATACAGGTTCAAAATAAAGGGATGGAGGAAGATCTACCAAACAAATGGAAAGCAAAAAAAGGCAGGGTTTGCAATCCTAGTCTCTGATAACACAGACTTTAAACCAACAAAGATCAAAAGAGACAAAGAAGGCCATTATATAATGGTAAAGGGATCAAATCAACAAGAAGAGCTAACTATCCTAAATATATATGCACCCAATACAGGAGCACCTAGATTCATAAAGCAAGTCCTTAGAGACTTACAAAGAGCTTAGAATCCCACACAATAATAATCGGAGACTTTAACACCCCACTGTCCACATTAGACACATCCATGAGACAGAAAGTTAACAAGGATATCAAGGAATTGAACTCAGCTCTGCACCAAGCAGATCTAATAGACATCTACAGAACTCTCCACCCCAAATCAACAGAATATACATTCTTCTCAGTGCCACATCACACTTATTCCAAAACTGACCACATAGTTGGAAGTAAAGCACTCCTCTGCAAATGCAAAAGAACAGAAATTATAACAGAATGTCCCTTAGACCACAGGGCAATCAAACTAGAACTCAGGACTAAGAAACTCACTCAAAACCCCTCAACTACATGGAAACTAAACAGCCTGCTCCTGAATGACTACTGGGTACATAACGAAATGAAGGCAGAAATAAAGGTGTTCTTTGAAACCAATGAGAACAAAGACACAACATACCAGAATCTCTGGGACACATTTAAAGCAGTGTGTAGAGGGAAATTTATAACACTAAATGCCCACAACAGAAAGCTGGAAAGATATAAAATTGACTCCCTAACATCATAATTAAAAGAACTAGAGAAGCGAGAGCAAACACATTCAAAAGCTAACAGAAGGCAAGAAATAACTAAGATCAGAGCAATACTGAAGGAGATAGAGACACAAAAAACCCTTCAAAAAATCAATGAATCCAGGAGTTGGTTTTTTGAAAGGATCCACAAAATTGATAGACTGCTAGCAAGACTAATAAAGAAGAAAAGAGAGAAGAATCAAATAGACGCAATAAAAAATGACAAAGGGGATATTACTACTGACCCCACA
>NW_012107709.1:950315-1061969 GCF_000951045.1 Mandrillus leucophaeus | reverse complement strand
AAGGGATAGCATTAGGAGATATACCTAATGTAAATGACAAGTTAATGGGTGCAGCACACCAACATGGCACATGTATACATATGTAACAAACCTGCACGTTGTGCACATGTAGCCTAGAACATAAAGTATTATAAAAATAATAATAATAATAATTTCAAATTACAACTCCTAACTGTGTTATTGGGGCAAGTTGTATCATCTTTTGGAGACTGAGTTTCTTCACCTTTAAAGTGGGCATAATAATTCCTAACTTTCTTGACTGTTAGGCATATTAAATTATTGAATATATTTAAATGCAAAGCATGGTGCCTAGCATATAAATTATAATCTTCACTTCTATTTTCTATACCTTAATTTATTATATTGCAAACTGGAATTGTTCATACACCCTGCCTTAAAATTATTGTGAGGGGAAGTCATGATAAATAATGGAAAAATATTGACAAAATCATTACAGGACACATTGAGTATTAATAGATTGCTTGTATACTTTGAATTCTAGTAGTGTTTGAGCCTGGGGAGACCTTAAAATTTCTGCCACAAGAAGATGGTGAATAGACAAGAAAACATTTGGCCAAGTTATTTCACGAACCTGTTGGTAAAAGAGCCACAACAAATGGTGACACTAGTATTTCTAGTTCCCCCAATGTGATTTGACCATATGGACAAGCACTGGCTTTTTAAGCTGACCATATTTCAAAATCCTGGTTTAGTTTATTTACCAAAGGGCACAAAGTCAAAGACATACAGTCATTATGAGTCTTTCAAGTGAGATAGCCTTTCAAGCGAGTCACAGGGGGTGACTGTGTTTGTAAACATCATTAGGAGGGCCCATACAACAATTCCAGGCGAGGAAGATGAGCAAACGAGATTACAAAATGAAGATATAAAACTGACTGTGCAAGTTTTGAGGACAGCAAAACTGTTGTGTGTCCTTGGATAGGTCTTTCCTTTCCCAGTGAAGTCACTATGAGCAGATTGCCCATCACCAAATGGTATAGCAGATCTTGGAATCAGCCTGCAGATATTTGAGCATACCGACTCTAACTTTTTCCTCCTGTCGCATTCCTTCCTGTCAAACACTGCGGAATATCTATGGGTTCTTATATAATTATATTGCTCAGTCCATGTTTATTGTTCTTCTCCCACCTGCTAGAAAGAGTGTGGGGTACTAGATAGTTCCATCTGAGTTTCTCACCAAGGGCTGCAATTCCCCTCAAATTTCAGATCACTACCTCATGTGCTTTTGTTGCTCAGGATAATCTTTTAGGTATTCCTTAAACTCCACAAAAAGCAATTGTTAGAAGTTTTCGTTCCTTATTTAATCAAAGACGTTCCAGGCAATCAAACAGTATTCAGGATTCATAGAATGATATTGCACATATGTGCCATAAACTAGGAAAATAAATCTTAGTTACAGACTTTATTACATTCGGTTAGTGCTTTCTGGGAAAATAATTAGTGGGTTATATGTAGGATTATTTTTGTTCTGTTTCTTTTTAACAGTAGATTCCGGCTTTTATTTTAAGCATAAGGTTGCTAATGAAACTATTCCTTACAGAACACATCTATTCTCTTTGTTGATCAATGATTTCAAACCATCTACTTTCTTAACATTAAGGTTCTTAGTCTATTCTGCGATGACCAAACCTTAAAGTATTATTTGTTATAGTAAATGGTTCTGGTGATAGAGAAAAGTCAAAAGCTTTATAAATCCAAACTGTGACTCAGGTCTGTGTGAGATGCAGTAATAATTAGGAAAAGCTCGCTTGCTAAATTAGTACTAAACTCTCACAACAGGCATCAGTCAATAGTCCAGACATCTGATGAGTTTAGCAGAGGCCAAGGAGAAAATTAATCACAGGTTGTCTATAACAAACTGCTAAAGTGTATTTATTTCACAAAACCAAAGAATAAATGTTCTAAGACTATTTAAGATGAATAAAGATAAGAGGAATTGGAAAATATTCACCAGATTATCTTATCATTTTTCTCTTTACTTTAGTTTTCATTAAATTGTGAGAATCTCCTTGTATCCCCTGTGTTTAGTAGAGTATAGGACAATAGTAGAGGCTCCATAAAGGACCATTGAGTTAATGAGGGACAGCACATCCTTACTCATAGAAAATATAAAGCTGGGTTTTTTTTTTGTAATTTATTATACTCATGTGCCCATCTTTAGCTGTGAAATAGGTATGTTGATGTGTATGTGTATGAAGGCTAAATATAGCCATTCCTTTAGTTCCAAAATATCTACCAACTGCCTATGCTAACTCTGTGGGATACAGAAATAAATATGGTAGAATATTCAGTTTTCAAAGAGTAGGTAACTGATCTCTTTCTTCTAGTGGCCAGGAAGATAGCAAAAATAAATTAATTTCATAGTTGAAAACTTTTAGAGTAGGTTTGCCAGGTAAAATGCAGGACACTTATTTAAATTTGAATTTCAGATAAGCAATAAGTAATTTTTAAAGATAAGTATATCCCATGCAGTATTTGGAACATACCTATCCCAAATATGGTATGAATTGTCTATCTGAATTTCAAATTGAACTAGTCATCCTGTATTTGTGTTTTGTGTGCTCACTAAATTTGGCAACCCTACTTTTTAGGCCACTTTTTACATAGCAGAATTGTTCAAATTGGTTTCCCATTTCGCACCTTGCACACTGTGAAGATGGGACAAGTTTTAAAATGCTTTAGACATGGAGATAAATAGGTAAAAACTCAGAAAAGCATGAGGGAGGAGAATCAGGTGCCCTTGAATAATAATTAACCACAACAAATTATCTGTTCACAATATGAGATCGGAAGTATTTATTCACTTGTTTGTTTGGGGGAGAGTGACAACTTTGAGAACCTGGGATTTGAAGTCAGACAGGTCAGTTCTACAACTTAGGGGCACTATGACTCTGGACAAGGATCTCAAGCTCTTGATGACTCAGTTTCTTATGTGACAAATGAGGACAAGTAGAGTAATACTGTCTAGAGTTGTTTGAAAGATTAAATGGAATAATACTCATAAAGTGATTAGCAGTGCTTGCTATATAGCAAGTGCTCTCTGTATTATAGATTTACCCTTATCAACTACTACTGTTGAGGTGCAATAATCATGTATGATTTTGTCTTAAGAGAAAAGCAGTTCCTGGCATCTAGAAGCTAGCTTGGCACTCACAGCTAGACCTTCCCCTGCTGAGTATAAACAATTTGACAGAGCACCAAGATCAGACAGAGCCACTCTGTGACCATGATGAATCAAGACAAAAATAAGACTGCCCCATAACCATACCTGAATGCAGACCAAAACACGAATATTAAAAAACATCAGAAATGACCGAATGCCATTCTATCCTGGTTCATATGAATGAGTGTTCATTCCTTTCTTACAAATTACAACCTCACTCCAGTTTCCCCTCTTTCTGGGGAAGACATTAAGTTGGCCAAGCATATCAACCCCACTTTCTAATAGTCTCCAATTCGGAGCAAAGATCTGAGTCCTTGATATATCCCCCAAACATGAACCCTAATCCTTTTTTCTTTTCTTTGAGACGGAGTCTCACTCTGTTGCCAGGCTGAAGTGCAGTGGCAAGATCTAGGCTCACTGCAACCTCCACCTCCCAGGTTCAAGCGATTCTCCTGCCTCAGCCTCCAGAGTAGCTGGGACTACAGGTGTGCGCCACCACGCCTAGCTAATTTTTGTATTTTTAGTAGAGACGGGGTGAAAACCGTGTTGGCCAGGATGCTCTCAATCTCTTGACCTCATGATCTGCCTGCCTTGGCCTCCCAAAGTGCTGGGAGTACAGGTGTGAGCCACCACTCCCGGCTGAACTCTAATCCTTTCTAGTGCCATTTTACTGAGATGTCCTTGACCACATCCCCCTGCTCCTCACCCCCATAATGTCCATCATACCCTATAATTCTTTACTGCAACACACCATAAACTTAATATGTTCAACTACAGGAGTTGGTGATCTTTGGCTGGAGGGCATTGACAGAACCTTCCATCAGCACCTTCTTTCTCTTGTATTTCTTGTCCTCAATGTTCAATATTCTCCTTGTGTCTTCTCCACTTTCCATCACTAAACTGTATCGTAAATATGCAGGTATAATACAAAATATCAGTGAAAGAATGATCATCATGTATTCATAAAGTTAAATAAATAAAACCAAAGGCCAGATGCTGGTAACTAGATGGCTGCATCTCAGTTTTAGATTAGCGTTTCAGGTCTGATCATTTTCTAGGTCTTTCTCTATTTTAGTAAACAATCTTTTAAGAACACGAGAATATATCCATAGTGGCTCGCATTTTCCTGGAATCCAATGATAAAATAACATAAAGAAAAATGTTTGTAGGTAACATTTACTGTGCTAGTTTTTCTTGGATGTAGTTTGAGAGAACAGTGATGATTGACACAGTAGGCCCTTGGTAGCCACAGATTCCGCATCCATGGATTCAACTAACGTGAATTGAAAATATTCAGAAAAAAAAATTGTGTCTGGACTGAACATGTACAAACTTTTTTTCTTGGCATTATTCCCTAAACAACATATTTACATAGCATATACATGAGTATAACAATTTACATAGCATTTATATTGTATTAGGTATAATAAGTAATCCAGAGATGATTTAAAGTACTTAGGAGGATGTGTGTAGGTTATATGCAAATATACCACATCATTTTATATCAAGAACTTGAGCATCCCTGGATGTTCATATCCTCGGGCGTTCCTGGAACTGATCCTCCACGGATACCAAGACAGAACTGCATATATGGGAAGCCAATGATACCTTCCACCCTTGAAAGTATATTCATCTCCAGGCTAATATCTGGAGTGTGAATTCTGCTCTGGAGAGCAACCCTAATTGCTAGGACTTTTGGTGCCTGATATCCCTTTGATGTTCTCTTCTATAGTCGGGAGCAAAAACATTGTCCTTTCTTGTTTGTTTGTTTTGGCTGAGTGAGAAAGCCCCTATTATTTTAGCTCCAAGCTTGGCAACATAAAACCCCACCCAACCATCTCTGTAATCTGTGATATTAGAAGATGCTGCATGCCAAGAATATTAGATCATTTTTCCAATTATAAACACCTAACAGTAGAGGAAGTTAAAGAATTGGACTGGGGGACTGACTCAAAAATATGAGTATTAATATACTTTAAAAACTCCCTAGGTGATTTTTATTTGACCCAATTCCCAATCTCCCAGAAGGCTCTCCTTAGATGTGATATTCCCTTGCAATCACAGGAAAAGAGTACCTTAAAGAAGCCAAATTTAGGATCAAGCTATGATCTACTATTTAATGTTATTTGCAGCGCGAACCCTTAACAAATTTAGAGCCGAATCATGCGTCGACCTGAGCTGACCTAATTGCTTGTTCTGTTGTCTGCAGTTCTGGGACATGGAATAGACCAAGGCTAAGCCCTGAATAGCAGTAGCAGATCTCACTGAAAATCTAATTTATAGGACAGCAATAGCGATGCTCCAGCTAAGGTTGCTGAGGCCACGGTGAACTAACCTCTATTTTTCATTCTCTAATCATTTCTCCAGAAAAATAAATTTGGTTATATAATTTATCTTGCTTAGTTTGGGCTCAAAAACGAACTTGAGAGAGGAAAAACTGTAGTGAAATTCTGTATATTTTAAGTTATGCTGCTGTGATCAGCAGAAGTTACTTTGCTTCAGAATATCCAACAGAATTTGCCTCAGAATAAATGTACATGACAGTGTATGTGACTTGATGTTTGTACCAGAATGAGACCAGAATGGTGTTGACATCAAGTTATATTTGGATGTCAAGTTTGTGTGGACATTGCAATGTGAACAGAGATGAATGATTAATGAAATTGTAATAATATATTTCTTGGCTACTGAATTGTTTAAAGCATGATATAGATATGATCTAATGAATCTTTCCCTCTACACTGAAAAGTGGATGAATAGTGAATGTTCTCTGCTTAATTTAATCATGATGTCTTCAATACAAGTAATTTACTGAAGAGCACAATATAATCATTGTAAAGCCCAGTAGTTCAGCTTGGAATTTTCCAAATAGGAAAGACGGCAGACTTTAAAAATGTATTTTTGTCACAGAATCACAACTTGGGCTTTAGGGTTGAATAGCTTGTGAGCTACTCAGAGGCAAGATGCAAGTCTTTGTGCCCAAGTACCTGTCATACTGTCAGATACCAGATAAAACTTCACACACGAAGACAACACAAACAAATAAACAACGACAAAATGAGATAGACCCTTGGCTTGCCATTATCAACTCTGTTCCAAAAAGGAAGATTCTTTGTAATTCTTAGGTTCCCCTAAAAACATTCTTAGGTTTCCTTAAAAACATTGATAATCACTGGAGTAAAATACCAAGTTAGAATGTGGAAGGAAATATTGTGAAGTTTTCACCAATCAGCAAAGCTTCAAATATGTCATGTCTATTAAATGGCAGTTAAAAACCACCTTTCAAGAAGCCTATCACAGACAGCCAGATAATTACATTTCCTGTGTTTATTTTATTTTTTACTCTTTTTGTGCAAATTATGACTTGTAATTATTGTTTTAAGCACTGTCTTTTAAAATATACAGGAAAAAAGGAATAAGCCAAAGATGTAGAAATTCTAGATTTTCTATGTAGCAGGAAGCTCCCTTTACCAGTGTTTTTTTGTAACTGTATGTAAATAAGATGTATAACATAATGCTTTGCTTATAGACAGTGTAATGGTTACCATAGCCTAGCAAATGGACATGTCCAGTACCTCACATAGTTCATTTGTGTGTGTGTATGTGTGTAGTAAGAGCACCTAAAATCTATTCTGGGAGCAAATTTTCAGTATACAATATTATTACTCTAGTCTTCATGTTGTACATTAGATCTCTAGACTTATTCATCCTACATAACTGTAACTTTGTATCCTTTGACTTACATCTCCTTATTTTCTCTCCACCCCTCCACCCCTGGTAACCACTGACTATTCTGTTTCTATATATTTGACAGTTTTGTTTTTTAAATTTCACATAAAGGTGAGATCATGCAATATTTTTCTTTCTGTGTCTAGCCCATTTTACTTAGCATAATGTAATATAGAGTCATCCATATTGTCACAAACGTCAGGATCTTGTTTTTAGGCTGAATAATATTCATATATATATATATATACATATACATACATGCACATTCACCATATTTTTTAATCCATTCATCTGTTCATGTACACCTAGGTTGTTTCTCTATCTCGGCTATTGTCAATAAAGCTGTGGTGAACACGACAATGCAAGTATCTCTACAAGATGCTAATTTCATCTTCTTTGGGTATATACCCAGTAGAGGACTTGATAGATCTTAAGGTAGTTCTATTTTCAATTTTTTGAAGAACCTCTCTACTGCTTTCCACAACAGTTAAATCAATTTATATTTCCACCAACAGTATATAAAGGTTCTCTTTTCTCCACACTGTTACCAACACTTATCTCTTTTTTATAATAGTCATATTGACAGATGTGAGGTGATATCTTATAATGGTTTTGATTTGCATTTCCCTGATGATTAGTGAGGTTGAGTACCTTTTCAGATACAGATTGGCCATTTTTATGTCTTCTTTGGAGAAATGTCTATTCATATCTTTTGCCCATTTTTATCTAATTTTTAGAATAATATTAAATTTTTTAATTTTTTTGCTATTGAGTTGTGTGTATTCCTTATATATTTTGGATACCCACTCCTTATCAGATGTAGCATTTGCAAGCATCTTTAGGCTGCCTTTTCATTTTTTTGATTGTTTCCTTCGCTGCACAGAAACTTTTTCAGTTTGTACTCCTACTTGTTTAGTTTTGCTTTTGTTGCTCCAGTTTTTGGTGTGATAGCTAAAAAATTGTTGTCCAGAACAATGTTGAAGAGCTTTTCCCATGTTTTCTTCTAGGATTTTTATGGTTTCAAGTCTTGCATTTAGGTCTTTAATCCATTTTGAGTTGATTTTTGTATGTGGTGTAAAAGAAGATTCCAATTTTATTCTTTGCATGTGGATATCTGGTTTTCCATTCATCATTTATTGAAGAGACTATTCTTTCCCAACTGTGTCTTCTTGATGGGCTTGTTGAAAATTAGTTGACTGCATATGCTTGGTTTTATTTTTGGGTTCTCTATTCTGTTCCATGCATCTATTTGTCTGTTACTATACAAATATCATAATGTTTTGGTTACTACAGGTTTGTAGTATATTTTTAAATCAAGAAGTGTGGTGCCTCCAGCTGTGTTTTTCTTTTTCAAGATTTCTCTATTTGGGGTTGTTCGTGGTTCAATACAAATTTTAGAAATTTTTTCCTATTTTTGTGAAGCATACCTTTGGAATTTTTATAGAGATAATGTTGAATCTGAATATTGCTTTAGGTAGTATAAAAATTTTAATAATATTAATTAACCCAGTCCATGAATATGGGATATATTTTTTTATTGGTATCTTCTTCAACTTCTTTCACCAATATTCTGTAGTTTTCTGTGAAGTAGTAACTAAAAATCTCCAACAACAACAAAAAAGGCCGGGACCAGAGGGCTTCATGGCTAAATTCTACCAAACATTCACGCAAGAATCAAACAAATCCCTCTTAAACTCTTCCAAATAACAGAACCAGAAGAAACACTTTCAAACCTAGTTTATGATGTCAGTATCACCCTGGTTGCAAAGCCTGACAAAGATATCACAAGAAAAGAAACCTGTAGGCCAATGTGTCTGATGAACATAGATGCAAAATTCTTCAGTGGAATACCTGCAAACTGAATTCAACAACACATCGAAAAGATTATGCATTGTGACTAAGGTGAATTTACCTCTGAGATGCAAAGTTGATTTAACATACGCAAACTCGTGTGATACATTACATTAACAAAGTGAAAAATAAAAACCACATCATCATCTCAACTGATGCAGAAAAAGCATTTGACAAAGTTCAACATTCTTTCTTCATTAAAAAACCTCTCCCCAATTTGAGTATAGAATGAAATTTTGTCTACATGATAACGGTCATTTATGAAAAGTTCACACATAACATCATAATTGATGGGGGAAAACCAATAGCTTTTCTTTGAAGATCTGCTACAAGGAAAGGTTGCCTACTCTCACCACTTCTATTCAACATAGTACTGGAAGTACTATCAAAAGCAATCAGACAAGGAAAAGAAATAAAAAGCACTCACACCAGAAATGAAAAACTAAAATTATTCCTATTTGCAGACAACATGATCTTATGTGTAGAAAACCTTAAAGACTCTACCAAAAAACTTAGAACTAATAAATGAATTCAACCATTCATAGGATACAAATTTATAGTATACAAAATCAACATGAAAAAAGTTACATTTCTGTGTACCAATAATAATCTGTCCAAAAAACAAATCAAGAAAAATATCCCATTTATGATAGCATCAAAAAGAATAAAATACTTACTAATTAATTTAACCAAGAAGATGGTTTGCTTTTTAAAACAGTAGAAAGTAGTAGGTCACATTACAATGTTTCTGTCCATTGTTCATTTTTAGATCTTTATAAATTTGGTAGTGATTATGCTGGTAGTGAAAATGGAGGTGGCAAGGGGAAGAGAATATGCAGTAACTTCTTTAAAGCAAAAGTTATTTTCTGTAACAAATAAAAAAAATGGAAAGAACTTCTTTGCCTTCCTATCTCCCAGTTTGCCTTGTTGCTCCTTCTGCCCCCAGTAACTCCAATCCTCCACTCCAATGCTTTTTTGTCTTTAGCTTCCATTTCCCCTTTCCTTTAACTATTCAATACCAGGGAAGACTGGTTCCATAGTAACCTACGTAAAGGATTCCAATAGATCATGTTAGAATTAGATTAGTTTAGATTATACTTTGAGCTTTCCATGTTTGACTGTTTTGTTTATAACTTTACAAAACTCTAGAATGTTAAATATATTTATTTCTATCATAAATTACACATTAGTTTCTCAGTTGCAAAGGATTGATCTAGAATGGAGTCATTTTGGTGTTATTTCTGTGGAACTGCTGAAGAAAATCTTAACCCATTGTTGTCATCTGGAGTCCTTTAAAGCTTAGCTTAGACCAAGGGCCGGGGAGGCATTGCCAGTCTGCTATTACTGCTGGTTGATAAGCTTAAATGGAGTCTAGCTCCATGAGGAAAGGCTGACACAGGGAAGAGGAGCTACAGCATAGGAAGACAGGCTGCTAGACTCAAGGGAGAAATCTGGTGATGGTGCTTATGTATCACTGATCCCCATACCTGGAATCGTCTCATAGCAACAAGTACATTCTAGAAAACGAAAACCCTAAGGGGCGTATTTCTGAGACATCACTTGGTTAAGACATGTTTTTTTTTTTCCCCGAATACTTATTGTACAGTTTCATTTTATTACTTAACCCTTTATATATTTAACTGCTTTAACTTTTGCTGCTTTTCTCACCAGAGTAGCCTTTAGCAATCCTGGACATAAGACCATATTATGATGTCAAATGTAGTGTCTAAAATCTTGGAAGCACTAAAAAATAATAATTAAGAAAAATGATTAGAATGCCATCTATGGATATCACTGGCCTAGGTGTTTGATCTGCCCCTAGTTTGCTTGTCATTAACGCAATTAATATATTTGACACCAGTATGTGGTGGCACTTGTGCAAGAAGATAATGAAAGGAAAAAAAAGTAAAGAACATCCACCTTAGTCTCCACAGTTAGGTGATAAAGAGAAGAAAGAATAAAATAGTGAAACTGTGAGAACACTAAAGAGAAGCAATACTTTCTGCTTGCAAGCTGTCTTCGAAAATAAACTGTTAACTCTAATTTCATAAATCTTTACGTACGCAATTGTGTGCCAGACTCTGTGCTAACTGTTGGACTGTGAGGGTCAATAGAACCTCCAGCAAGGTGCTCAGAGTCAAATAGGAAATGGACAGATAAACAAGTGAATAGTCATAAATGGGGCATGAGACATCATGGACCATCTTTAGAAACTACATTTAATTTACAATTTTTATAAGGAATTCTGATACTTAAATGTTTTCAGAAACTTTAAATTATGCCATCTCTCCCAAGAAACAAGAGGAAGTGATTGGAAACGTATGTATGGGCCAAATGAGCGAGAACCTTGAATGTCGTGCAAAGGACATGGACTTTATCATTAAATTATTCTGTTTTTTCTGTAAGGTAGATCATTGCTAGCATTAGAGTGACTCCAGAATATTCATCCATACGCCTGTAGAAGATGGATATTACATAAGATGTGTTCTAACTCAGTTTCTTTTGTTATATTCTAAGTTCCTTTGAGGTAATCCATGTATCTTTCCATATTTTGCTCATTGTGGTTGTTCAGTAAAGGCAACTTTAAACTTAAGTGTTTATTAACACAAATTATTTTGGAGGAAAACACATATTTAATGCGGCCAACTACTTCTGAAGCAGTTGTTTTCAAAATAAGTAGGTATTTGCCATATTCAGACATGTTTTTTCTCTAAACCAATTGTTGCTGCAGATACAATCTTAATTGCAAGAATAAGCATTCCCTATAATCCTAAAACTACTAGTGAATAACAATTAGTATAAGTAATAAAAATTAATAGTTTGCTATTATTCATTTCCTTTTCAATGGAATGTTTGGTGGCATGTTTATACATCATCCAGGGATAAAACCACGCTAAATTCTTTTATCCGCTAGAGGCTTTTTAATAAAGAATTCTAATACCTAAATGTTTTCAGACACTTTAAATGATGCAGCTCCCTCCTTTATGATTTGAAAACTCTTATTTTGAATCAGTCATGATTCAAGCCGTTAAAAATCAGGACCAGCCAATCTATTTTAAGTTGAATCCCTTAGGCAATCTGGGATGCTCAAATCTTGACCCAGACACTAGTTTAGCTGTTGGGCCACTTCTTAGATTCCCAGGGAATAAATGCAGCAAATGCACATGATATAGATCCATGATTGATTGATTGATTGATTGATTTAGAGACAGAGTTTCACTCTTTTGCCCAGGTTGAAGTGAAGTGGCGTGATCTTGGCTCACTGCAACCTCTGCTCCCCGGGTTCAAGCAATTCTCCTGCCTCAGACTCCTGAGTAGCTGGGATAATATAGTCCGGCTATAATATCCTGCGCAGCTGGGAAAAAATAGCCTGGCTAATTTTTGTAGTTTTAGTAGAGACAGGGTTTTGCCATGTTGGCCATGCTGGTCTCGAACTCAGGTGATCCACCTGCCTCAGCCTCCCAAAGTGCTAGGATTACAGGCGAGAGCCATCATGCCTGTCCTTAGACGCATGATCTTCATACTCACCTGGGTTTCAGCCCTGAATCCCTGGTTGTCTTCTCCTCATCCTATGCTACTGAGCTGTGTTATTCCATGGCTGTGGTACTCCATGAGTAGACTAGCCCATGCCTTCATTTCTCTGAAGCCTTCCCTAGTCCCACTCTGCTTTTTAAAAGAGAGGTCCTACTGTAGTAGTTACACATGGGAGACCAGAGAGAGAAGAGAAGAGAGCCATATGAAGAAAGCAGTTTTGCATGAGTTATCCTAGTCCTGTGCTATTTATTATTTATTTCCTCCTCTAAAAGCTGTGATAACTCAAGTGGATGTTCTTGACATATAATCTTCTCTTAGAATGAGAGGAGTCTTTGATTAATCCTGAAAGAATGTGACCAGCTCAAACCTAATGAGAATCCATGTCAGAGCTGGAAAGGACTTTGGAGCTTGTCTAGACCAGTGGTTCCCAACCTTGATTTTGCCCAGAAGCCCCTGAAGAAAGGAACAGTTCACTCCATCGGTAACATGCAGTGACACTAGTGAAGGGATTCTTCACAGCAGAGCACAGGGAGGGACCTTATAGCATCTTGGCAGGAAAACAGGGGGCTTGTAATTTTAAAAGACCACCTACCACCAATGCAAAACAGGAAATTCTATTACTGCCTGGCACAGAACTGGCTGGGGTGGGAGGGCATTGGTGAATTAATGTTTTTAAACAACCATCTTCATTTAGTTATGAGAAAACTAAGGCTCAGAAAACTTAAGAGATTTTTCTTCTCATCCCCCAGACAGTTAGTGACTGACTCAGCCTCAGATACTGTAAATCTTACCTTCTTAAATAATTTTACTACACTCTACTACATCTTCCTCAAATCTGGATTTTGAATAGAATTTTTCTGTGCCTAGTTAAAAATGAGAAAGAAAGCAAGAAGAAAGGAGGGTAGGAAAACAAGAAGGAATGGAAGGAAGCAGGAAGGGAGGATAAGAAGGGAGGGAGGGAGAGAGGGAAGGGAGGGAGGGAGGGAGGGAGGAAGGGAGGGAGGGAGGGAGGAAGGAAGGAAGGAAGGAAGGAAGGAAGGAAGGAAGGAAGGAAGGAGCGACGGAGAGAGGGAAGAGGGGAGGGAGGGAGGGAGGGAGGCAGAGAGGGAGGAAAGGAAGGGAGGGAGGAAAGGAAGGAAGGGGGGAAGGAAGGAAACACAATCACCAAAATACAAGGGAACAAACACAGAGGGCATGACCCAGAGTAGGCTGGTAGCAGAATGCAGGTTGCCTAAGGTATTTCAGTGCTGTCATGCAATGATTGGGCCCTGAAAACAAAGACTGGAGGAACTGGTAGATGAGCAACTCAAAACAGAATGACTTGGGAGAATTTTAATTCCACATTGACTTTGCAGGCAAGAAGAATGGCTTCTATTAGAGCAGGTTGTTATTTGTGGCAATGTGTTTGTTCCCTAGGAATTCTTTCTCCCAAGTGGCAACAACCCAATAGAGGACCAGGAAGACTCTTCACCTGTCAAATCCTGTCCCTTCAGAACTGTTGGAATACCGAGGTCAGAGCTTCCCCCCGCCCCCTTATATTCTTATTTCTGTTAAAATGTAAACAGTACAGCGAAAGCACCCAAGAGAGGTTTTGATAGAAGCTGAATGAAATCAGTGGCTCCTAGCTTGCGGGGGGGAATTACTAAGACAACTTCCCTCTGAAGGTGGAAATTTTGTGGAGAATTTTGTTGAGCTTGTGCACTGAAGAGGAATGTGACATGTAGGACATTTCTGCTTGACTTTGAACCTGCTCTGAGGGAATTCTCGCCTTGTATTTCCTGCTAAGGTAGAAGATGATTCTTTTTCCGAAAAGTATAGAGAAACTGAAAAATAGTTTAGGTGAAAATACTTGAAACAATTTTTTAAGGGCATGAATAAGACATACTTTCCAAATGAAATGTGTTCTTGAGTTTATGTATTCTAGTCCTATATGAATACATCATTATAATTAACGTTTATTGAGGACTATGTTTTTGTCACTCTGCCAAGTAGCTTATTTGAATTTTGTCCTTTTTTTTGTGGGTGTGTTAGGGGATGGCAGGGTCCCCAGACATACACACAGGTATCCCCTTCCTTCTGCTGATGCAAGCATTCGCCTCTCATTTGATGTCCCACCCTGCCTCCATGCCTGGGATCTGGTGTGACTCTCACTTGTATTCTGAATACAACTACTCTCCTCCCTTCTACTAGCCTTTTCCATTCCTGTCCCCACCCCTCAATCCCAGTTCTCCAAGCTTACCACAGGGAAATACTCATGTCCCAAGCTAGTGCTGATGAATTACCTTCCAATAATATGAATTTTGAGCAGTGATCCCCAAGGGAATGAAGAACTAAAGCTAAATGGTCTCAACTAGGAAGCTAAAGGGTGGTCTGTGCTTCCTGCTTGTTCAGCCCTCCAAAGCTACCCTCGCACTTGGCCTTCTCAAGGTCTGATTGCTTTCTTTTCTTTTGACCCTCTGAGTCCCTGTAGATTACAATAAATCCCCTTTTTCTGGCATAAATTAGTCAGATCCTATTCTTTTAAAGAGAAGAACAATTTTGCATATGCAATCTTGCAGGATTAGAGAGGTTATATAAAGTCACACAACCACTGAAATTTTTATAGAAATTACCTTTGAAGAGATCATTCTATTGTTCAGAGATGTCCAGTTATCTTTGTTTTTTAAAAATGTGGTCACTGTATCCTTTTATTCCTTTAGTTAAACCAACTCCAGTGCCAGAAATGGAAGGATTGCCTTTGGCCGCCTTGAGAAAAATACTCTGATACTCATTTTAAGTGTATACATTGATATCTGGTGTAAAATCCTGATTATCCTTTCTGGTGAACTCTAGAGTGACAAATATATGCTTAAAACAGGATTGTCTGCACTTGAAAGGGTTTTGCCTCACTTCTTCGGTATCCTCAAAACAACATTGCTTCTTTACCGCTCTGAAGTTAAACTTCAAGGCTACTCTTCTCATTTCCCCGCATTTTTCTGAATAACATGCTTGGTTTGAAACAGGTCCTTAGGGGAGTGCAGAGGTTGGGTATACATATTGAAGAACGTGGTTGGCTAATTCTTCCATTTCTGTTACTGTGAATTAGCAAATGTATTTCTGATTATGACCCTTAAATCAAAGGTGAATGCTGGAGAAATGAAATATCATTAATAATTCAGCAAGTAGAAAGTATAATTTTATCCTTTATAAAATGGCATGCTGACATTGCTGTATTCAGGAAGGCTCATTAAAACAGGTACAATTAGAGTGTGAATTTAAGGGACTGTTATTATGTCTTTTTACCTTCAGAAAAGATACATGGAATACTTTCTTTCCCCCTTACAGAGAATGATATTTCTGATAATGGAAATAATGAAGATTCTGATAGAGATATAAAGTAAAACATATAACTTTAGAGGTATTAAGTTCATTTTATGCTGGTTACTTTGTAGAACACTGAAGATGTCCATAAATATATTTCTTTCTTTCTGAGCCAGGTTCTGGCTCTGTTGCCCAGGCTGGAGTGCAATGGCCTAGTTCACTGCAACTTCCATCTCTCCTGGGCTCAAGCAAGCCTCCCACTTTAGCCTCCCAAATGCCTGGGACTATGGGTGTATTGCACCATGCCTGGCTAATTTTTTATTTTTTATTTTTTCATAGAGACGGAGTTTCATCATGTTGCCCAGGCTGGTCTTGAACTCCTGAGCTCATGTGACACCCACTTTGGCCTCCCAAAGTGCTGTGAGCCACAGCACCCAGACTATATTTCTAAAAAATCTCTACTTAATGGCAAGTATAGTCAAAAGAAGCTCATAAAACAAATTTGCTGAATAGCCATCCTAATTCCCCCCCCCCCCCCTTTTTTTTTTTTTCTGGTGAATTTTTGGTACAGGGAACTATGGATTTAACTGAATAAATAAAGCATGGTTGTCCAGTGACTCCTACTCCATTTTTCTTCCACTGGATATACAATTGTTTTCATTCATCCCCCAAAGTCTCTGCTATTAGAAAGATGAGTGAACTGCAGATCGAAGCTTGTTAAAGGCATCTACAGCACAAAGAAAAGGAATAATTTCATTTTTCTGAGAACTATTGTATTGGTTCTAGAGTGAGTTTTATTTCATCATATATAGAATTTCAATTCTAAGAAAGTTAGGTAAAGGCAAATGACATCGTTGTGTTTAGAAATCTGGAAGCAAATAAAACATCCAAAATATATACTTAGATGTTATTCTCTCCATTTTGATAGAAGATAAACTTGGTAGTAGATTTCTTTATAGCAATTCAGAAATATCTTTTTCCTTTTGTCCCTTTACATTATAAAATATATAAAAAGGGATTCCAAAATACTTTTTTTTTGTGGTAAGCTTTATTTTTTAGAGCCATTTTAATTTCACAGCAAAATTGAACAGAAGGCACAGAATTATCTCATGTACCTCCTCCCTCTGTATATCCACAGACTTCCCCCACTAGCAACATCCCACACTAGAGTGGTACATTTGTTACAATCTATGATCCTGCCTTGACCCGTCATTCTCACCCAAACTCCACAGTCTGAGTCAGGGGTCACTCTTAGAGTTCACAGTATATTTATAGAGTCATTATTTTCTTTTTCTAACCAAAAAGGATGCATTTCTTTGGCTAATCATTTTTAATGAAATAAAATCATGTTTGGTTTAATAAATATTTATTTACTTCTTTGGATGAAAAACAAAGCATGAGAGAACTAAGTGCAAATGCAACGGATTATTTATGATCCTGAAAATGATTAATACTGAGAGTGGCTGCTGGTTGTCCAATACCACCATGTGTCAAGTACCTTCATGGTGCTCTTTCTGCATTCTCTCTCTTGATCCTTACCACTACCTTATGAGGATTATGGTCTTATGAGGAATATAAAACTTAAAATGTGAGATGATAAAGCAGTTACTAAAGTCATGTGGTTTATAAGTGACGATGAGGTTAAGAGGCGGGGACTTGACTCCGGACCAGATTGAAGACTAGTTGAAACAGGAGGCCGTGAAAGTACCTTCCCATAAGACATTTCTACCAGGGCTATGTCAGTTCTCCACTGTCATGGCAAAGTCCAGAGGTTACTGCCCTTTTCCATGACAGCTGCCCAGAAGTACACTCTTTTTCTAGAAAATTCTGAATAACCTGCCCCTTCATTTGCATGCACTTAAAAGTAAGTATAAATACGACTGCAGACCTGCCTCTGAGCTGCTGCTGCTCTGGGCACGCTGCCTATGGGCAGCCCAGCTCTGTAAGGAGTGGTACCGCTGCTGCTGTACCCTGCCACATCTGTCAAAGTTGCTGTCGAACACCACTGACTCACCCTTGAATTCTTTCCGGGGTGAAGCCAAGAACCATCTAGGTAATGCCCTAGTTTGGGGACTTGCCTGTCCTGCAACAAGAGGGCTGCATTTGAATCTGACTCTAGAGCCTGTTCTCTTAACTGCTAGACTATAGACTAGTTTGTGTTGGGCAGCATTTGCTTTATTTTTTTCAGTTTATTCTCCATCCTTGATAATTCTCTTCATTTCCCAGACACAGACTATAATAGATGGTCTAACATAGTGTCAGCTAATATTCATTAAGTTTACTGTGCTCCTAGCATTGTTTCAAAGGGTTTTATTATTCTTATTTAACAGATGGAGAACAAAGAGGTTACATAATATGGCTAAGGAGAAAAATGAGAAGGAAGCTGTTATGGGCTAAATTGTGTTCCCTCAAAATCTATATGTTGAAGTCCTACCCTCAATACCTCAGAATGTGATTGTATTTGAAGATTAGCCTTGCCAGGTACAGTGGCTCATGCTTGTAATTCCAGCACTTTGGGAAGGAAGCCAAGGTGAGAGGATCACTTGAGGCCAAGAGTTTGAGACCAGGCAACACAGACAGATCCTATCTCTACACATTTTTTGTTTTAAATTAGCGGGGGATGGTAGTGTGTAGCCTGTATTCTTGGCTACTCAGGAGGCTGAGGCAGGAGGGTCTCTCGAGCCCAGGAGTTTGAGGCCACAGTAAGCCATGATCGTACCACTGCACTCCAGCCTGGGTGACAGAGCAAAACCTTGTCTCTAAAATAAATAGATAAATAAATAAAGATAAGGTTTTTGAAGAGGTAGCTAAGTTACAATGAGGTCATTAGAGTGGGCCGTAATCCAATTTGATGGATGTTCTTCAAAGAAGAGGAAATCTGAACACAGAAACAGAGAGAGGGAAGACCATGTCAAAACATGGAGAAGGTTACCATCTACAAGCCAAGGAGAGAGGCCTCAGAAGAAACCAACCAGCTGTATTGCTGACTTATAGCCTCCATAGTTGTGAGAAAATACATTTCTGTTGTGTAAGCCACCCAGTTTTTGGTATTTTGTTATGGTAGCCCTAGCAAATGAGTACAGAAGCTGATAAAAAGACACTTGCAAGAATAGGGGGCTTGGGTGACCTGTGGAATAAGCTTATTCCATAGTCCCTATGACTAGTGTTAATTGGACCTTATATCTAAATGCCATAAGCTGAATTGTTATTATCCCCAGATATGTTACATCTTCTGTGTTCCAAGTTCTTAAGACCCCCAGTGGATGCCTAAAACCATGGATACCAAACCCTATGTATATTATGTTTTTTCCTATACATACATACCTATGCTGAAGTTTAATTTATAAATTAGGCACAGTAAGAGATTAACCACAATAACTAAAAATAAAATGAAATAATTACAATATACTGTAATATAAGTGAGTGAATTGAATGTGGCCGCTCTCTCTTAAAATATTTTATTTTACTGAATGCACGTTTCTTCTTGTGAGATGATAAAATGCCTGTGTACTGAGGTGAATGACATAGCATAACATGACACAGGCATCATGACACAGTGTTATGCTACTGTGGACCTTTTGATAATATCTCAGGAAGAGCATCTGCTTCAGGTGATCTTGGATCATGTAGCCATGACATTTTCCATGGTTGGATGTTAGGAGAAGAGGGTGTCCACGGTTGGGGTGACTTGAACGCAAGCACTGCACACCACAACAGTGGATCTGTTAACCAAGATGGCTACTATGTGAGTAACAGGTGGACACACCCAGCATGTAGATGCTGGGAGAAGGAATGATTCATGTCCATGGACATGTGGAGAAAGGGGGACTACTGTAAACATCAAAATCTAGGGCATTTCTTATTTCTGTTGACCAGTAAGGACTACCAAGTGTTTTAAATTTAAGAATGGCTATCAGGTAAAAAAAAAAAATTAATGGATTTGTAACAATTTGATTACCAACTAAAGGCAGAAAAAAACACATAAATACAGAATAATCAATGAGAATCAAATGCCAAAAGGAAGAATTTAAAGAATGGGAAATGCTTAAATGAGAAGACATGAGATGAAACCTGTGTTTATGATCATGTGTTCCAAAAACGGTGAGTGCTTTTGTAGACTAAATTGAACTCTGAGAAAACTCTCTTCCTTTCTTCCCCAGTAAAGATTCTTTGTTTCAATGCATGATCACTAACATTTATCACAACTGGATTTTTAAGGGGACTTTCAGGTTACTTTAAAACTTTGTTTCATGGTTCTTCATGTCTTTGGTGGGAAGTAAGATAATTAACTTTTATCTGCCTTTTCCTTGTGCAGTCTTTAAAAGAGCAGAATATTTCACCGGTGACATTTTCCATTTAGCCATCATCACCTCAGAGTAGAGAATTCCAGAGGTTCACAAAACTCGAGTTCTATAGGCTATTAATAGAAATTGCATCTACTTACTTATGACCTACTTTTGAGAGAAATATGTGCTGTATAATTACTAGCATCATAGCAATACAAGTTCATTTTTTCTTTAAATGTCCAAAATTATGAAATAAAATGTTTTGTAACTTTATAAATCTAGACTAAAACTTAAAGTCAACTGATTGTAAGAATCTGAGAGACTAATCAATTAACTATAAAGTTTCAAGTTTCTGAATTGAGATTTAATTTGTAACCAGTAAGTAATGACGATGATGATGATGATGATGATGATGATGATGATAAAAATGATAAGTACTTGAGCATTTGTTGAATGATCACTAGATTTCAGACCATGAACTAACCACTTGTTAGAGGCTTTATATATTAATGTATATTGAGAAGCTCCAGTAGTATAATGTAGTGTGCACCCTTTTAAAAAATTATTTTATCATAGCGACCCCCCTTGTCATGACGATCTGGTAGGACTATTATTGATGGGGGACAATTTGGGGAATGGTGTCTTAAGTTCACACTTAGCCTTACAATTAACATCAGCTTTAAGTTGACTATTTATCATCATAGAATTAACTCTTTCTGTAGACCGTTGAGGACCCTGAGTCAGCGTGTTCTATTCTCTCTCCAGTATTTAGAAATGCTCATACAAATGTATGAGTTAGCCATGTTTGCAGAACAAGCCCACTAAACTTTAGTTGGCTTAAAATAGTAACAACCACTATTTAGCTCACAAGCCTGCAAGCTAATGACTTAGACTGGACTCAGCTGTGTGAGTTTTCTGGTCTTTGCTGGGCTGACTCTACGGTTTTATTCAAATGCGGCTGTGTAGAGGATATGTGCTCTCACATGTCTGGAAACTCAGCTAGGGCAACTGATTTCTCTTCCATGTGGTCTTTTACCCTCCAGGAACCTAACCTGGGCTTGTTCACGTGGTGGTTACAGGTTTCCAAGAGATAACGTGGAAGCATAGACTCTTGAGACCTAGGATTACAACTGGCATGCTGTCACATTGTGTTAGGCAGAGCAAGTCACAAGTACAGTCCAGCTGACGCAGTTTTAGTTTTAGGTTGATATTTTAACCTTCTTTATAGTATATTCTTGCCAGGCATAAATATTATTAAATAGTAACTTTTATCAATTGCTTATTTGTAGATTCTGGGTTTAGTGTCTTGCTTAGACTTGATTATCTGGTTATCCCTCAAAAATTAAAAAATATATATAACATTCAAAACCTTAGAGAAAATACAGGGATTTTAAAAACCGACCTCAATATGGAAGAGGATTCCTAAGCTGAAAAGTTATGGAAGAAATCACAAAAACAAAACAAAACAAAACAAGAAAACCAGACCCAACAGATCTGCCCCATTTAAAACTAAAGCCTGTGTCACTCTCAGCTGATGAAATTGCCTTTTATTTGGCTGAGAAAACAGAAGCAATCAGAAGACTTACAAGTGTCTACCATGTTCTCCTCGTCTGTTAGCATTTATTTTCACATCTTCTTTCTCCGCTTATGTTACTGTCAATAAACTGTTCGTGCTCCTTTCTAAAGCCAAATATCTATTTTACAGTAGACCCTAGGGTCTCTCTCCAACTCGGTACGTTGCTCCATTATTATTCTATTTTGAATCTTTTTTTATTCTCTCTAGATCTTCCTCATCAACAGAAAAATATGCTATGTTACTCCGATCTAAAATCCTTCTCTCAAG
This sequence comes from Mandrillus leucophaeus, assembly GCF_000951045.1. NCBI lineage: Eukaryota > Metazoa > Chordata > Mammalia > Primates > Cercopithecidae > Mandrillus > Mandrillus leucophaeus. The sequence goes on along the minus strand of NW_012107709.1, from coordinate 1,040,242 downwards.
TCACTTCTCCTCTACCTACCACTGTTTCCCTTTCCAACGAAACTCTTCCCTAGTGTTTTTAGCGGTTGTCTCCAAATTGTTTCCTCCTATTTTCCTTCACATTTGTTCTAAGAGGCTCTCATTCCAAACTTCTCTTGTCAAAGTCACTGAAGACTTCCATGTTGTCATAATCACATCACACCTGAATGTCAGTCTCCCTCTTATCCAATCTCTCACCAGTATTTGACCCTGGTGATTATTCTCTACTCTCTTGCAATATTTCTTTCTTTGTATTTCAGAAGTCTCCTATCTTTCCTCCTCCTGAATGGCTACTTCTCATTTTTCTGCTGGTTGAAGTTCCCCAGAGCTCAGCCTTTGTTTATCTTTTCTTTTTATATCTATGATTACTCCATTAGTAATCTCACCTAATTTCCTGGCTTTATATACTACCCATTTGCTGATAGTTCTCACATGAGTATCTCTAGCTCTGCCTTCTCTCCTAGAGTCACTTTTTTCCAAATGACTACTGGTCATCTTCATGGATGTCTAATAAGACACAAATTCGACACATCTAAAACTCAGCTCCTCATGTTTCTCTCCCTGAATCTGTTCCTCCTGAATTCATTCTCATCTATGTTAGTGACAACTCCATCCTTCTAGTTGCAGGTTAAAAACTCTAGAGTTTTATGTTCATTGCAGCACTATTCACAATAGCAAAGACATGGAATCAACCTAAATGCCCATCAATGGTAGACTGGATAAGGAAAATGTGGTACATATATACCATAGGATACTATGCAGTCAAAAAAAAAAAAAAAAAAAAAAGGAATAAGATCATGTCCTCTGCAGGAACATGGATGGCTCTGGAGACCATTATCTTTATCAAACTAATTCAGGAACAGAAAATCAAATACCGCATGTTCTCATTTATAAATGGGAGCCAAATGATGAGAACACATGGACACATAGAGGGGAACAACACACACTGGGGCCTATCGGAGGATTGGGGGGTGGGAGGAGGAGGAAGAGGATCAGGAAGAATAACAAATGGGTACTAGGTTTAATACCTGGGTGATGAAATCATCTGTACGACAACCTCCCACCACTCAAGTTTACCCATATTACAAACCAGCATATTATTCCTGAACTTAAATGTAAAACAATCCAGAGTGGGCATTGCTTCATATTCACCTTCCAAACCTTGCTTTGAGTAACTTCTGTCACTTGTTTCTCAGTGTATATAGAGGTTGTGATTATTCTAGATTACTAGCACCCTGTTCAAGCTTTTGTTTAGATTATTGCAATAGCTTCCACCTGTTCCCAATCCAGCACCCAGAATGAGCTTGTAAGTCAGATCATAGCACTTACCTATGTAAAATTCTCCAGTGGTCCATTTCTCACTCAAAGTGAATGCCAAAAAATGTACACTAGGCCCTTTGTGTTCTGGGGCCCATAACTCTTCAATGAAATCCCAACCTCAATTTATTTTCAGCCATGCTAGCATTTTTCCTGTTCCTTAAGTTTGGGTGGCATCTAACCTGTAGGCTTTTGTACTCACTATTTCTTCTGCCTGGTTCGCCTCCAACCTCCTTCAAGTGTTTGCTCAAATGTCATCCTCCCTGATAGTACTGCTGAAAATCGCAACCTCCATGCCTAGCATCTTTTATTTCTCTTTGCTGTTATCACTTTTATCCATAGCATTCGTCACTTCCTAATATATCAATTTTTAAAATTTATTTTCTTTCCTCTGAACTAAAATTAAAACTTCCTGAAGGCCAGGATTTTTTACTATTTTGTTCAAGTTTTACAAAGTCCAGAGTTTTGACTTTTTGTTCATTTCTAGACTATCAGGGCTCAGAATAGTGTGAAGTCCATAGCAAGCTTTCAGTTGCTAGAGTCATTTGCTCCATAACAACATTTTAGTCAACAACAGACCACATACACAATGGTGGCCCTTTAAGGTTATAATACGATATTTTTACTCGACCTTTTCTATGTTTAGATATGTTCAGTTAGAAAAATATGTACCGTTGTTCTAAAATTGTCTACACTATTCAGTACAGTCATATACCATGACAGGTTTGCAGCACAGGAGTAATAGGCTATACCCAACAGCCTAGGTGTGTAGTTGGCTAGACCATTCAGGTGTGTGTAAGTATACTCTGTTGATGTTCACACAAAGACAAAGTCATCTAATGAAGCATTGCCCAGAATATGTTCTCATTGCATGACTGTATTGCACGAACTAATGTCAAAAAGCACTCTGAATAAAATTAAAGTAGGAATAAAAATTGAGATATTTCAAAAATTATCACTTAATATGTTTCATATCTTGTGTGTTTATAGATTAATATGAAAAAAACTAACATGCCCTATTGAAAAATAAGCAAATTGAATATAAAAATAGTTTGCAAAAAGAAGGTACATGTACAAAACTGTGCAATCTCGTTAGTATTAAAAATACACATTAAAATAATAAAATTTTATAATTTTTCAAGAAACGGATAGAGAGAAAAATTTTAATATTAAATTATGTTAATTTTTAGTGAAACAGACAGTTTTAAGCACTATTGATGGGAGTACTAATGGTCTGGAAAACAATTTTGTAATAATGTAAAAATGCTTTTGTGATATATAAATGTTTTAACCCCTAAGGTCTACTTTTAGAGATTTCTTTTAATAATTAGAGAGACCTAGCAATGTATGAAAAGAAAAAAAATCTTAAAAGTCACCTAAGTATTTACAATGAAGAAAAGGGTTAAAAAAACATAACTTGGCTGGGCACAGTGGCTCACACCTGTAATCCTAGCACTTTGGGAGGCCAAGGCGGGCATATCATGAGGTCAGGAGTTCAAGACCTGCCTGGCCAAGATGGTGAAATCCCGTCTCTACTAAAAATACAAAAAATTAATCGGGCGTGGTGGTGGGCGCCTGCAATTTCAGCTACTTGGGAGGCTGAGGCAGAGAATTGCTTGAACCTGGGAGGTGGAAGTTGCAATGAGCTGACATTGCACCATTGCACTCCAGCCTGGACAACAGAGTGAGACTCTGTCTCAAAACAAAAAAACAAAAAAACAAAAAAAAACCAAAACAACAACAACAACAAAACTATATAATTAAATGTTATATAGCTTTTAAAAGCATGTTTTATAAAAATAGTTCAGGAAATAAGATAAAGTTTTTATAGATATGACCTTGACTTTGAATTGGTGTATAAACCCAAACCAAAACTTAACTCTTACCCAAAAACTGAATATATAACATCATCACAGTTTTTCAAGAATTAAAATGCATATATGCAGATACAAAAATGGAAGGAAATGCAATAGTATTTTAACAGTGGTTTGTTGTACTGTTGTAGCTCCATAGGTAAATATCATTTATTTCCTAGGCATTTACTAATTCTCTAAATATAAAAATGAACATATATTTTGATAGTCAAAACTAACACAACTTAAATAATTTAAAAAACTAATCTGAATAAAAATGATGACTGTTCTTTGTCCATTTTCCCTTCAACTGTAGATGGTCTTCTACCTTCCTGGGGAGTATCTGCTTACAACATGCTTTTGTACATTGATGTACTGATCGTACTAAGTGGAATTTAAATTCCCCTCAGTGGGTAGAACAGGTATCTTGTGAAACCAAAGCTGCCAGTATCTACATCTACTTTTTAATTAAGTACAGTAATTCCTATCCAGTACCAGCTGTTATCATGTTTCTTCAATTATGTGCCTTGATAAATAGCTTAGGAATGCTATATAAAAGACATAATCATGCAAGCCTCTTTTCACTTTTTAAATAAGCTTTGAAAATAAAATCCCTTTGAATTTCCACTTTCTTGAAAAGCTGTGATTGGATGTTTGTTGAGAATAAACTGCATTCTCCTACTCCCACACCGACAACACCCATCACATTTTTTTTTCCAAAACAGGTTTTTGTTTTCGTTTGTTTTTTTGAGACAGAGTCTCACTCTGTCACCCAGGCTGGAGTGCAGTGGCATGATCTCAGCTCATTGCAACCTCTGCCTCCTGGGTTCAAGCAATCCCCCTGCCTCAGCCTCCCAAGTAGCTGGGACTATAGGTGTGCACCACCACACCTGGCCAATTTTTGTATTTTCGGTAGAGACAGGATTTCACTATGTTGGCCAGGCTGGTCTTGAACTCCTTACCTCAAGTGATCCGCCCACCTCAGCCTCGGCCTCCCAAAGTGCTGGGATTACAGGCGTGAGCCACACGCCAGGTCCCAAAACACCTTTTTAATATCATATTAAAACACTTTCCAAGTATTAACAAAGACACTTGAAGAAAGCACAATCATTATTACTCCATTTTATAGCTGAAAAACCATCTCTCAATAGAGTTGCTCATTCTTGGACTTCTGAATACCTTGATCTATTCCATACCTGATTTATAGGCTTGGACTCCTGCTATGATCCACTTCCAATCTGAAGTTGCCAATCTCTTTTCTGAAAAAGAAATTTTGAAATATTTAAAAGGAATATAAAGAAATCTTGAATTTTCTGAAGGTTATGTATGCAATGAGGGGAGTGGGAATGTTCAACCAAGATATTCTGATCTGTGCAATATGTTTCTCATAACTGTTAAGTGGATTCGCATGTAGTTGAATGATATCCACTACAGTTGCATGCCATTATTTTTAAAAGAATATTTGTGTGAGCTGAGGAAGATAAAGGAAAATGGTGGTAAAATTTCACTTTAAAGTCACCATAAGACCTAATCAATCAGTCCGTTCAGCTCATGTTGATTGAGCAACTATTAAATATATATTTAAAACTTCCCAACATGGAAACAAACATTTTCTGTTTGTAGAACCTGAATATATTTATGATACAATATATTGGCAGATAAAGAGCTTCATGTTTGAAATTTTGGTGTGAAACTTCAAATTTTGGAAGGTTGCTTCAGTCCTATAGAGGTGTTGTAGAGCTAGGTAAGAGAGGGAACTTCGTAAGAGAGGGAACTTCTTGAGAGCAGGGATGGTGCTTATTTCACCTGTGTATCTTAGTCATGTATTGTCTGGGACAAATTCGGCTTAAAAGAACGCTTGTAAGGTAAAAAGCAAAGGGACATTTTCTGGTTTACTAGACCTTGTCTCTCATGATATAAAGGGAATTAATATGTTTATATTTTACCCCTGCCCACAAATGTAGGCAAATGGTTTGCTAGCTAGATACATAGAGAAGTTTCTGTTACTCATCAAAGGTTTTTTTCATGCCTACCATGTAGTCAAGCATTTTAATTTTGCAAACAATGCCAATATCCATCACTTTAAGTATGAGCATGGCAAGTTTTAAAATCTGTCAGGTGAATAAGAATATTTTACTTTTAGGGGTAAAAACCAGAAAGGTAAAGGAACAGAGAAAATATAATCCTTTCTTGGCATTCATTCATTCATTCATTCATTCATTCATTCATTCATGTCTTGAGTGCCCAGTCTATGAGCAGAACTCTCTGATTGCTGAGGATATAATGATGAGAAGATAGAATATGGTCTCTTGCAGTTGAGGCTTAGAAGTTAGGGGGGAAGAAGACATTATTCAAATAAGTACACAAATATATAAACTGGTGATAAGCACAAGGAAAGGTAGAGGGTGTTGACTGAAAGTAGTGTAGTAGATCTGACATATTCTGAAGGGATGGGAAAGGCTTCCTTGAGCTGAGATTGGAAGGGTAAGCAGAGTTAACTGAGTGAGGGGTTGTAGGAGGGTAAACATTCTGGCAAAGGATGAGTAACAGCAGCAAAATCCATGATATTGGGTGGGTTGTCAAGTAGGGAGGATACCTAATGATCACTAGAGAAAATGAAAGGTCAGTATGAGCAAAGCACCAAGAACAGTGAGGGCAGGATGAGACGAAGGGAGAGACAGGTGGAAGTGAGACCAGGCAATAACTCGGAAGCCACACTAACAGGAGGTCACAGAGGTGTTTTAAGAGGAAATAGGTAGGGAAGGGTAGAAAGTAGAGGTTACAGTGAGGAAAGTGTGATCCAAATTGTGTTCTGAAAGTATCACTGTGGCTCCAGTATGAGAATGGATTGAAGTGGGTACAGTTTATGTGAGGCGGTGAGTTAGGAGGTTGTTTAATACATGCTGCTTGGAATTGGGTGATGGTAAACATAGGATGGATCCACTTGAGGGCCACTGGAGAGTTAAAATTTGGATCTTCTAAATAAAAATTTAGAAATTTATGTAAGCAATGAAGTTCTGGGAGAGAGAATGTCATGTGGAGGTAACCAACTGTAGCAATTTGCTTATACAATGAAGTAACTCTTGTCATCCCTTGGAGAGATTGATTATTAGGAAAGAAACTCAACTACCTATAAAATGTGACAAATTCAATAAGACACTGGAGCCAGATGGGCTTTCAGCTTAATTTTGACAAAGTTATGCCTGACATGCATAGTTTTTTTTCTTAGAGTTTTTAATGATACTTTGAAATCTGGAGAGTTGCCAGAATCAATAAGAAAGGCCATAGTGGAGCTTCCCAAGAAGCTAAGCCAAGTTGAGTTTTAAGTCATGCATATTGCCTGAGTTACTTTATTTCAGCTTAACTACCAAGGATAGCATCCTTACATGAAATGATTCCTGAAATCATGGTACTCAGAGAGGTAAAGTTTCCTCCAAAGAACAGCACTCCTCATCATGTTGATTGTTTGGTTAAGGGTTAGTCATTACCCACCCCTATACTATTTAATTTCAGTGATGGTCAGGAGGATGTTGACTGCATAAAATGGATTATGGTTAGATTGTATGTCTGAAAGTTTGTATGAACTTAGCTTACAGAAAGACCACTGAGAAGAAGAATAACAGAAATAATAAACCTTTTTTTCTTTGACATGTTTTCACTTTAAAACTTCTCCCATAACTCTCTCAGCTACAGTGTAAACTGGTGGAAATTTCTCCATTCCCCTTCCAGCTAGTGCTGTCCTTTGAGCAATCTCACACCCTTTCATTCACCCTTGCCCACTAATTTTTCTCAGGGTCACAAAATTAATCTGAAGAAGAATAAACGAACATTAGCAATCCAAAAGGAGTAAGGAATAGTTCTGTGCACGTTTGGAAGCAAAAGAGCATGAAGTGTGTATGGAATGCAAATGAAGCCTGGGAAACACCTGGTGCTTTGCTCCCAGGAAAGGGTGATAACATGCTGGGAACCGAGACCCACTCCCAAGAAGAGGAGCAGAAAGCCATCTGGTCTCTGCAGGTGCACCTGGAAGACTTTTCTGCTGCCAACATTATGTTAAGAGCATCATGAAACAGAACTATGACTATCTGAAAGAAAAGTTGTGGTCACTCACCATGTACATTAAAAACAATACTGTAATTCCTAGAGACTTTTCTTGATAGAGAAAAATAATAAAGTGATCATTTGAAAACGAATACTAAATTTTTCTTTCCTGCCATAGAGAATGGCACTGACAGTATTTCTTTAGAAACACCAAACTGCTAATTTTTCTAGTGACAGTATACATAGACATCATTTTGTGACTATGATTTTTATATATCCCATCAATAATGAATAAGCTAACATATGTAGTTTTTCATTCTAATTATATGTTAATTTAAAAGCCTCTATAAAATTTAGAGGTCTTTACTGCATTAAAAATGATTTGCTGATTATTGCAAGATCACAGATTGTATTTGCATTTTTTAGTCCAATGCCTTCCCGCCCCCCATTAGAATCCTCCTTTGAGCATTCTCACAGTTCCTACTGAAGATCACAGACTTCAGGAATTAAATATATATGTCATGAATGTGGTAAAAGACTACTTCATCTATAGATGTAGTCGTTTTCAAGGGTTAAGAGAATAGCACAAAATAGTTGACCTACGAATTTATATGGTCTGGGCTACTATTTACAATGATTTTTTCATTCTCAGTTGACCATCCCTCTTATGCTACCTTGACTAAAACAAATTTGGCATATTTACTCATAGAAATAAGTCCCTTCAAAAACCAAACAAAAGGAAAGTAGAAAATTGACAAAGTTTTTAATGCCACCACTTGATTACCGGGGTGCCCGCACCCCAATTTATGGGAAATTCTGGATACAGAGACATGTGACCCAGTATTTGCTTAATGCCTTTATAGATACCTAAGTAAATCACAGTGAAATCTAATAAAAAAAGACCTACATTTTTAAGATATCAGCTTAGACATCTAAAATGTATTGGTCAAGGTAAGGATTTTAGATCAAGAAGAAATCTTAAAAACCCTAGAATTATGGGCTGCTATCTTCTATATGAATAATGCATGTGGAATCTCTATTTTAGGGACTTGTCTTTATTACAATATATTTTTAGAAAATACAATGTTTACTAATAAATTTGGTTTTCGAAGATTCTGGAATTCTGAAGTGTAATATATAATTTCTAGAGTGATAGAAATTCTTATGAACAATTTCCATAACATACAACTGCTTTGAACACGTTTCCTTTAATTCAGTTTTTTCCAAGGAGAGTTTATTTGAGGGCCTTTCACTCAGGCACTGTGCTAGTAACTAAAGACAAACCAAGACAAAGCGAAACCCCACAAAACACAGAGGCACATTATATTCCCTTACAAAGCCTACTCTAGAAAAAGTAATCAGTGTTGCCAAAAACTCGGAAATAAAATTAGGTAAGGAAGACCGTTCTTATTATCTACATATTTTGAAAGAATAGCAGTTTGGTGTTCATAAAAGAAATAAGAAAAGTCCCACTCTGTATAACCGTCAAGAAAAATACAGTTTCCAAATGATAGTTTTATAAATTTTCCTTTTTTGTTTTAGGCCTTTTCTAGGTTAGTTTTAATAGAAAAATAGATGTTAGTGAAACAGAGTAAAATATAAATATCGGAACTGTTTTTATACCTCTGGACAAGCATGTGAGGTTGGTTGTATTATCCTCATTTCACTCATGAAAAATCTGAGGTTCGGAGTGTTAATAACTCATCCAAGACATTATACAACTGGGATACAGAGGACTTGCATTTGAATATAGATTTGACTACCATCAGCAACCCTGTCTTTTTCACTACAATACGCTGTCTCACCATTTTACCATAGAGCCACAGAAAACCATTCATTTAATGAAACTGCAATTACAATTGTCAGAGACTGAACTGAATTAGAGAACAAAACTGCAGTATACCATGTCATATGAACTCTACTGTCCTAACAGAAACTTCTCACCCTTCTTGACATGTCACACAGCCGAAGAGCAACGACACTGAGGGACTACAGAAGGCACGACTTTATTTAAAACTGACTCAGGGTAAGAGATAGGTCATATGATTTTCCTTAATTGTTCTTAAATAACAACAAAAATAATTGCTAATATTTTGATAATTTTTAATGTATTGGCATAAAGTTATTCATGCTATCCTCTTATTTTTTTAACATTTTCAAAAATGTTTTATTGTAAAATAATTTCATATTTATAGGAAGGCTGTAAGAATAATACAGAGAACTCCCATAGACCCCTCATTCAGATTCATATGAATATATTCAATATTCTACCTGTATATACTTTATATGTATATATATTTATTATTATTACTTATTTTTTGAGACAGAGTCTCATTCTGTCACCCAGACTGGAGGGCAGTGGCACAGTCTCTGCCCACTGCAACCTCCACCTCCCGGGTTCACGCGATTCTCCTGCCTCAGCCTCCAGAGTAGATGGGATTACAGGTATACACCACCATGCCAGCTAATTTTTTTGTTTTTTTTTGTTTTTTTTTTTTTTAGTAGAGATGGGGTTTCACTATGTTGGCCGGACTGGTCTTGAACTCCTGGCCTTGTGCTCCACTCATCTTGGCCTCCCAAAGTGCTGGGATTACAGGTATGAGCCACTGCGCCTGGCCTATTTATTATTTTTACTTCATTTTTTATATATTTAGTTATTTTATGCATACATACAAACATATATTTATTTTGTATATACACACATCATATATACTTATGTATACATGTAAATGATTCAGAAAAAATACACACACATAAGCATGTATACATATGTTTTTTCTAATTCACTTGGGTAAAAGTTACATCTATCATAATCAATTACTCTGAAATGCTTCAAGATGTATTTCCTAAGAACAGACTTTCCATTACATAACCATTATTTGATTATCAAATGTGGGAAACTAAGCATTGATACACTTATATGCTATTATTTAAAATGCAATTCATCCTCAAATTTTATTAATTGTTTCAACAATATTCTTTATAATAATATTCCACGATCCTGGGTTGAATCACCAATCATGTATAAAATGTGGTTGTCATGTCTCTTAGGTCTTTTTATTTTTATTTACTTATTTCAATAGGTTTTGGGGAAGAGGTTTTGTTTGGTTACATGAATAGTTCGTTAGTGATGATTTCTGAGATTTTGGTACACCCATCACCCGAGCAGTGTACACTGTTTCTAATGCGTAGTCTTTTATCCCTTACTCCCTCCCGCCCTTTCCCCAAATCCCCAAAGTCCATTTTATCATTCTTATGCCTTTCCGTCCTCATAGCTTAGCTCCCACTCCTATGATATTTTTAATGAAGGTACAACAGGTTCTGTAATGAGGACTCCCTTTCCATTTCTGATGTTGGACCCCTCTCTTCTTTCTTGATTGATTTTGCAAACTTTTTATTATCCTGATTCTCCATGTTGCATTTTGTTTTTCTGTTTCACAACTTTCTCCTCTTATTGTTTATTTCTTTCATTTCATTTTCTTTAGGATTAACAAGGAGAGTTTAATTTTTAAACATGTGAGTTTAATTTTCTTACTACATAAAATGAATGCTTAATTAATTTTCAACCATTTTTTTCTAATTAATGTATAAGGAACTACAAATTTGCCTGTAAATATGACTTTTGCTGCATTCCCGAAGTCTGCTGAAGACCTAAAGCCAGTGGAACTCTCATACATTAATAATGGAAAACTAGCATTTTCTATCAAAATTGAACGGATGTATTCTTCACAAATCAGCGCTTCCAATCCTAGGTACATACACAGCAGAAATATATACATATGTGCAAAAATACATGCACAATAATACATATTTCATTTTTGGAATTATTTTTAATAGTCATAAATAGAAAACAATCTGTCAATTGTAGAATAGAAAAATGAATGATAAATTCTGCAATAGAATACTACATAAAGTCAGAATAAATTAATGCTAAATATGACAATGTAAGTAAATTATATAAATGTTGAATGAAAAATGTAGACAAAAAGAATATATAATATCAATCTATATAAAATTCAAAAACATACAAAATTAATCTCTAATATTATTTAAAAATCACTATCTTGGCCGGGCGCGGTGGCTCAAGCCTGTAATCCCAGCACTTTGGGAGGCCGAGACGGGCGGATCACGAGGTCAGGAGATCGAGACCATCCTGGCTAACACGGTGAAACCCCGTCTCTACTAAAAAATACAAAAAACTAGCCGGGCGAGGTGGCGGGCGCCTGTAGTCCCAGCTACTCGGGAGGCTGAGGCAGGAGAATGGCGTAAACCCGGGGGGCGGAGCTTGCAGTGAGCTGAGATCCGGCCACTGCACTCCAGCCCGGGCGACAGAGCCAGACTCCGTCTCAAAAAAAAAAAAAAAAAAATCACTATCTTTGCCTCATGTGCCAAGGTAATCATTATCATGTCTTCTATTTCTTTATTTTTTTTTTAATTATAGATACAGGGGGTGCATATGCAGGTTTGTTACATGGGTATATTGGGTAACGCTGGGGTTTGAGATTCTAGTGAACCCATCACTCAAATAGTGAACATAGTACCCAATAAGTAGTTTTTCAACGCTTCCCCTTCTTCCTGCCTCCCCCTCTTTTGGAGTCCCCGGTGTCCATTGCTTCCATCTTTACGTCCATATGTACCCATTGTTTAGCTCCCACTTATAAGTGAGAATATGCAGTATTGGATTTTATGTTCCTGCTCTTAATTCACTTAGGATAATGGCCTCTAGCTTCATCCATGTTACTGTAAAGGTCATGATTTCATTCTTTTTTATGGTGGTATGTATTCCATGGTATATGAGTACCACATTAAAAAAAAATCCAATCCACCATTGATGGACACAGATTGATTCCATGGCTTTGCTATGGAATAGTGTATAGTGATGTAATAATCATACAAGTGTAGGTGTCTTTTTGATACAGTTTCTTTTTTTTTTTGGTAGATACCCAGCAGTGACATTACTGAGTCAAATAGTGGTTCTATTTTTAGTTCTTTGAGAAATCTTCCTACTGTTTTCCATAGGGGTTGAACAAATTTACATTCCCACCAATGGTGGATAAGTGTTCCCTTTACTCTACATTCTCACCAACATCTGTTATTTTTTGACTTTTTAATAATAGCCACTCTGATTGGTATGAGTTGGTGTCTCATTGCGGTTTTAATTTACATTTTTCTGATGATTAGTGATGTGGAGCATTTTTTCATATTGTTTTGACTGCTTGTATATCTTCTTTTGAGAAGTGTCTCTTCATGTACTATGCTCACTTTTTAATGTTTTTTTTTTTTCTCATTGATTTAAGCTTCTTATGGATTCTGGATATTAGTCTTTCGATTGGAGTCATAGTTTGCAAATATTTTCTCCCATTCTGTAGGTTGCCTGTTTACTCTTTAATTTCTTTTAAACAAGAAACTTACTGAAATAACAAGATGGTTGACTTGAAGATAAAACTAATATTCATTTAGTTTAATTCATCCTTATTTAAAGATTAATTACATGTTCAAAAAAGTTCATAATTTATTTTGCTAAATGCTTTTGTGCATTCATGTAATACTTAAGTTAAAAATGTAAATTAATGAACTCTTGGTTACCTAGAAAATAACAGAGTAGGACTGCTAAGGCCTTTTTAAATAAAAATTTGATGCTTCTCTACATATTTATTAAATTCTGAAAAGCATTATTTTTTCATCATTTTATAAACAAATGTGACAATTGGGTAGGATTTTATTTTTCACCATTATATTTTAATTTTTAATGAGTACCTGGAAAATCATTTTTCTGGAGCTTTAGGTGGGCTAATTAAAAAATAAATTTACTCACATTCGGAATTTACTGCATTATATATTAATATGTCATTTATTTTCTTTCCACTTTTAGCTCACCCATCTTCAACATTCATAGGCTTTCATGCTAAACATACTAAATGTAACTCTACGTAGTCCCTTTCAAAGAAGGCGTGACAGGCAGTGTTCACATAATTATACTTCCTTGTTTAGGAGGGGAAGACAATCCCATCATCCCCTTTCCTATACTTTGACTCTTCTCGTCACTACAGGATTTATTTACCAATCTGTTCAGCTCCACTCCAAATTAGCAATATCTGTAGATTTAAAAGTTGGCCCCCAATTTTTCATGACCACAAATTGACACTTTCATGACACTTTAAAGGTATGACTCGGTAATAACCATCCCCAGACCAGGAGTCACCAAGGACAACTTGAGGAATTTTCTCTGGGAAGGAACAGAGCCTATCTATCAGGTGTGTGCTGAGGAGGGCACCAGGGCCTTGTGTGTGCAGAGAAACCAGAGCCTTCAGGTTAAGAATGAGTGTAGGACCCATGGCCATAATGAAATGTCTCAGTACTTCATTTTTCATCCAAAAATAAAATGAATATCCAATTCTTGCTGGGTCACTGTAACTGTTGTATCTGATTGGGTAAAAGCTATTTCCCAAAGTTAAAAAAAGTGAACATTTCAAACACTGGTTTTGTACATCATTTCCTTCCTTAAATCTTTTTTGCTGTAGACTCTGAACAAAATGAATACATGTTGGAGATGTGGAGTCTTTGGCTTAGCCTATATAAGGAAGCCTTATTTTTCTTGTTGAGGGACTTACATACACTACCAAATTCCATTTAAAAATAAATCTTTGGGCTGGGCGCGGTGGCTGACGCCTGTAATCCCAGCACTTTGAGAGGCCAAGGCGGGCGGATCATGAGGTTGAGAGTTTGAGACCAGCCTGGCTAACATGGTGAAACCCCGTTACTACTAAGAATATAAAAATTAGCCAAGCATGGTGGTCTGTGCCTGTAGTCCCAGCGATACTCGGGAGGCGGAAGCAGGAGAATCTCTTGAACCCAGAAGGCGGAGGTTGCAGTGAGCCGAGATCAGGCCACTGCACTCCAGTCTTGGCGACAGAGCAAGACTCCGTCTTGGAAAATAATAATAATAATAATAATAAAGAAAAAAAATCCTTTTAAGAATACCAAAAATCTCTCTTAAAAAAAAGGACACTTTGAGGCCAGCCTCGGTGGCTCATGCCTGTAATCCCATTACTTTGGGAGGCCAAGGTGGGTGGATCCCCTGAGGTCAGGAGTTCGAGATCAGCCTGGCCAACATGGCGAAACCCCGTCTCTACTAAAAATACAAAAATAATTAGCCGGGCTTGGTGGCTGGCGCCTATAGTCACAGCAGCTTGGGGAGGCTGAGGCAGGAGAATCACTTGAACCCGGGAGGCGGAGGTTGCAGTGAGCGGAGAACGCACCATTGCACTCCAGCCTGGGTGAGAAGAGTGAAACTCTTGTCTCAAAAACAAACAAACAAACAAACAAACAAACAACAACAAAAAAACACTTCACCACTTTAGGGCAGCCACATTTTTGGTTTTAAGTGAGACGAACCAAAGGTGAGTTCTAAGATAATTACAACAGCTCTCCCTCGCCAGGACCTCTATCTACAGAGCAAAGTGCCTTCCACCCCGCCCTGTCTATGTCAACAACTGAGAATATTTAGTGCATATATCTATATATTAGATATATAATACTTCGCACACACTAGTGCAATGCATGAATATTAAAAACGTTAAACTGCACTGAAGCCCTGAGTTAAGCCATTAGTCGCACAATATAAAGCTTAATGTCAGCACCATATGGTGTTAGACCATCCCCTGTGTGCTTTGGAAGCCTGCTTCAGTTCCTGGATTTCAAGAAAAAAAGTGCACACACAATAAAAACACCTAGGAAAGTGATTTAGGGCTAATAAAAAATAAATGAAATAAAATGAAGTCTCTGGTCTTTCAGAGCTGCAGTGGCAGGATCTGACCTCGGGCATGGGTGACAGAGAAAGGTCAGGGCTGCAGCCACATGTAACAACTGCTCCTGCAACAGCCAAAAGTAGCAACTCAGGCCAGAGGGGGAATCTGCCAGTACTTCATCTGTTTTAAAGAGAACAGCAAAGAGTAAGGAATTAGCTGGATAATTTCATGATTGAGAATAATTAATGGAATTTAGACAAATCTACCCTTATTTTTGACTTTTAAAAAAATTGTGAGTTGTTTTTTCTGAACGATTAAGAGAAAAACTCACATAGTTTTGGAGCCAAGTGGGAACTTAGAGATTTTTGCCAGTCCAGGTGTTATGTATCGAATTGTGTCAAATTCATCTGTTGAAGTCCTAAAACCTAGTATTGCAAAAGTAATTTGTGGTTTTTGTCATTGAAAGTAATGGCAAAAACTGCAATTACTTTTGCACCAACCTAAATACCTTATTTGAAAATAGGGTCATTACAGATGTAATTAGTTAAAATGAGGTCTGTAAGGCAGGCCTTAATCCGAAAGGACTAGTGTCTTGTAAAAAGTGGATATTTGGACAGAGAGACAGACATCCACAGAGGGAAGATAATGTGAAGAGACCCAGGAAAAGATGGCCATTGGATAGCCAAAGAGAGAGGCCTGAAACAGATTCTTTCCTCGTAGCCCTCAGGAAGAGCCAGCCTGCTGACACCTTGACTTACTTTCTATCTTCCAGGAAGGAAGAAAATACATTTGTGCTGTTCAAGTCACCCTGTTTATGGTTCTTTGTTAAAGTAGCCCTAGTAAATGAAGGTACCATCTTTTAAAAAAAAAAAAAAAATAGTTGAAGAAACTACTATGGAAATAGAGGGAATGGCCCAGGAGACCTTGTCATCGAGTTTGTATCCAGGAATTTACATCACGTCCTTTCCACAACGTGCTGCCTCCCACACAATCCCTTTGTTTGCTACTCAGGCACCATCCAAACTTGTTTTCATTAATGCAGTTGGCACTTCTTATTCACAGGCCCCTGGATTCAACAAATCATGGCTGGAAACCATTTGGGGGAAAAAATGGATGCCTGTGTGTGTGCAGAGCACGTGCAGACTTTATTCTTACCGTCATTCCCTAAACAATATATAGTATAGCAACTTTTAACGTAGTATTTATATTTTAATTAGGTATCATGAGTAATCTAGAGATGATTTTAAGTATACAGAGGATGTGTGTGGGTTCTATAAAAATACTATGTCGATTTGTGTCAGGGACTTGAACGTCTGTGGATTTGGTACCACTGGGTTTCCTGGAACCAGTCCCCAGGGAATATTGAAGGACAACTATATTTCCTAGCAGAAGACAGTAATAAAGATCGACGACTATGATGCACTTAATTTCTGAGGATTATAAGGAGGCAATTTATGTCCCAGTGTGTATCTTTTTTTACCTCTCTTCTTTTCACAAACAGATGCCCCTTATAGATCATTATTTATTATTCACATTTTGCAAGGGCTTTATCAAGATACTGTTTTCTCTGGTTGAGCAATAAAGAATTGTGTTCATCATGTACTTAGATGCACAGCCAAGATTAAATTTGAATCTAGAGAAATTATAATCATTTGCTTTCGTTATCTATTTGAAGGAGCCAAGCTGCACTGCACTCCCATGGAGATAAGAATAGCCATTCCCTTTGCCTACAGGGCACAGACCTGAGAACTTGAACCTGGGGTAGGAGCAGTAATTGAAAGAACAGTGGTAGATGGCAGAAATGGAAACCCGCTTCTATCTCCGACCCACTCAGAGGCCGCGCCAAAAGACTTCGTGTTAGTGCCTTTTGGATGTTTATAGAAAACCCAGAGGCTGCTCATTTTAAAGCTCTTGGTGAAAATGAGGCCCACCAGAAGTGATAACGCTGATGAGCACAAATGTCCTTTCAGTTGAAACCTTGCTGATATAGACTAACCTTTTCTCATAGCAGAAATATCAAGAGAAAAGGTTCACTGAAGAAAAGACTAATGCATCATTGGTATCCAGTAAAGTCTCAATGAGCCTTGTAATCCTCATAATTACTCAATTAGAAATTACCTAGGGGGAAGACATAATTTTGATAATTGAACCAACCTGGCTGTTTGGCCGGTGCATTTTCTTTATAATAAGAATAATCACCTATCTGATAAATATTTGCTATCAGCGTAAGAGAAACCTTGATGAGTACCGAGTGGCAAGGGGCTGGGGCATTTGTAAAAGGAGCAGTGACTAATCAGGGGCCAGGGATGGGCATGCTTCACTGAGCAAATTACATTTTCCAGCCAACGCTGGGTCCTATCAAATATCGCTGTGTGAACATGCACATCGTGCACGTTGGCCCTCCTGGCAAAGAGCAGGCTGTTTCCTCCAGGATTTATTTATGGCTAAATCAATTGCACCTTAAAGGGATAGTTTTTCAAATGGTTTTGCTCTTGCAGGAGGGATCATGCAGCCGTAGCTATCCTGAAATCAGAGAAGCAAGGTGGTTTAAGGTCTTCCAAATCCAGGTTGTGGATAATTGATTCCTTTCTCGTCTCCCAGCGCTGTGTAATGCATATGGCTTTGGGATTTCTAACTCTGGATCCAGTCAGGATCCAGGATGAGGGAGTCACCGGAGCCATTAAAATTATTCTCGCTTCAGGTGACAAAGGTCATCTGTTTCTGATCTTTTTATTATGTGATTTTTAGGGGGTTAATAAAATTGAATCCCACTGTTTCCTTTTTTTTTTTTCTTCCTTGGTGTTTTTAGAGTTTTACTGAGTTCAGGGAGGTCATTTGAGAGACAGAAGATTGTGTATTCCAGAAAGGTGCTTGTAAAACAAAACTCACATTTTTACCTGTGCTAGTTTAACTCACCCTTAGCGGGCTAAAAAGCAAGAAAGAGCTTTATGGTGAATTGCACCAAAGCAGCAGCAAGCAGGAAGGAAAGATGAATCCTGGGAAGGCCCAGGGCAGCCCAGCTTCAAATACAGTTGTGGGCAGCCAGGAAGCCACAGAAGCTGCTGAGCCAGCCTGGTCGGCTGCAGTCAGCAAGGACATGGCTTCCCAAGAGTGAACGTTGTGGGCTGACCAGGAATTTCTTAGTACAGTGCCAGGCTCTGCAAACAGCAGCTGCAGCTGCAGATCAAAGGAGTTTTACATGTGTACAGCAAAAAAGCATTGCTGCTTAGGTGTGGGAATCCTTTGCCATCATGTCATTGTCTTCTTTCAATGAGCATATGCAAAGAACAAGAAAAAATATTTGTGTGGTTTTTGTTTTAGTTTTGTGTGTGAAAGTGAAAGTGTATGATGGCTGCAGCTAATGCCTTTTTGAAAATAATAAGAAGTTGTCTGGTCCACAAGATTGGAAAAAAAAAAAAAAGTTAGGCTGGGACTGGTGGCTCAGGTCTGTAATCCCAGCAGTTTGGGAGGCTGAGGCGGGCAGATCACTTGAGGTCAGGAGTTTGAGGCTAGCCTGGCCAATATGGCAAAACCCCGTTTCTACTGGAGAAAAAGAAAATTAGCCAGGCATGGTGGCATGCACATGTAATCCCACTTACTCGAGAGTCTGAGGCAGGAGAATCGCTTGAACCTGGGAGGTGGAGGCTGCACTGAGTTGAGATGGTGCCACTGCACTCCAGCCTGGGTGACAGAGCAAGACTCTGTCTCTAAGAAAAAAGAAAAAAAAAGTTGGCATAACCTGAATACCTGTGCCCTGCGGGAATTTTCCTGTGCCCTAGCAGACACTGACATTAGTTGGGCACACACATGCCTGTATGCTTGCCTGCTTACACGCAGCCAGATGCTCTACAAGGTCAAGAGCAGGAGGAAGACACTCCTGGGGCGCGGCACTGAGGAAGTGGGGCAGGCTTACTCTAGGTGAAAAATCATATTAGGTTTTGAGTCTGACTGATGAGAGGGATTAGACTTGTCAAGCAAAGGCACAGGAAATAAGTGACTCAGGGCACATCTGAATACAGTTGCAACTCAGCCTCCGTACCTGGTGTGTTAGGACATGTCCACAAGGAGAATGGTCTCTCCAGTGCAATATGCAATCTCAGCATTGGTACATAGCAGGCCTGAAAATGGTCCCCATTCATCTCTTAGCTATGATCCAGAATAGATTTTTGTGTGTGTGTGTGGAATAAAAGTCTTAAAACAAATGTTATGCCATATTTGCCTCTCCTTTTTGCTACCACATTCTAATGTGCATAGCTCTGCGCATAACCCTTGTACTCTGTTATAAAATAAGGTAATTTTTTTCCTCCCCACTAGAGAATAATAGCCCCTCGTATTCATGTCTCCTTTTTTTTTTTTTTTTTACCTCCATAGGCCCAATACCTGGAAGAGTACTGGTGCAAAAATTGATTAAATAAAAGACCCATAAATCTATGGTACAAAGAAAATGAGGTTAAATTAGTCCTTTTGAATAAATACCATGTACTCTTCCTGATGTTTCTACTTCTAAGGCCAGGTGAAAAATGCATTGCCAGTATCTCCTACCCTTCTAATCTAGTAAAATAGTAAATCTAGTAAAATCTAGTAAAATACTAGATATCTGGTCAAATCCTTTCAAGACAACCTTGAGAAGTTAGGAATCACAGAGTGTCTCTAAGAGGAAGTACCCTCTTCTTAAGTGACCACTTTAGATAATCCTTATGTGGTTTCCAGCAATAGAAGGCAACATTCACAGTTAAATACAAGTCTCCAAAATTGACGGGTTGTCTCTGGGTATTTGTTTGCCTGGAAGCAGTTTCACTGTAGTGGTTTGCATTTCTAATTGTTTAATGGGGAATGTATTGCTTATGTCCAAATAAAAAACAAGAAATACCCATGTTGTGTTGTTGGGTTTAGTAAATACATAATTAGGATTTAAATAGGTATTTCAGATCTGATGACAGCTTTTTCTAGACCGGCATAATTAGAAGGCATGAGGAGTTTAGAGTGCTTCCTTTGGACAATACAATAATTTTTGCTGGTTTGCTCTGCTGACCTGACCACATCCAAACCAATAACTTCATATATTCAATAAACAATGATTATTTATGACACCTGCTATGTGAAAAGTATCACAGTAGGTCCTAGGTGTCATGTTGTTCCTACTCGAGTAACGTGTTTCTGAGTATCACTGTGCTTTATGTATTCCTAAGGGTACTTGTGATTATATTTGATTGTGGCTTTTGTGCTTACGTGAGATGCTAACCTCATCACAGAGTGGTAATCCACTGTAAGAGCTTTATTTTAGGACTATATTAAAGTATTTAAATGGAGATAACTAGTAGACTATCATACATGTGGGTATGATTCTCAGAGGAGAGTTTGGGAAGAAAAGTATAGGTCAGGACATATTATAGTTTGCTTTTATTGTTGTTACTCCTTTTTTCTGTAAATATATGTTAGTATTTATTATATGGATTAAGTACTGAACAAAAACAGTCATGATCTTTGCCCTCGTAGACTTAACATTATAGCAAGAAAGGTAGACATCACACAAATGATGTGAAGTATGGGAAATATTACAATAGGGTGAGTATAAGGTCCCATAAGGAAGTCCCAAGGGAGCCTAATTAGTGCTATGAATAGAGAGTGTTACAGGAGGCCTGGCATATTTGAGGATAATAATATTTTAGCTAAGACCTAGATGAACTTCCTCGGTGAGAAAGACACTGTTTTGTGCTTGATAACATACCTTTCTACATGATTCTTTCTGCATTTGCTTAAGTGGTAGATGGAGATACCTTAATGTAAAGCTTTGCATACTTAGTGTAAGTCAGTCATGGTGACCCACACTCTCTAGGCTACATCATCATTTCCCCAAAGCCAGGGATATGATAGTAAAAAGATTCTGATTGATAAGACAGAAAGAGAAATCTGCTGGTGGGGACAAATATAAAAGAGAAGTGTTTGCCTGTTTGTCCTTCTTGCTTGGGACACTGGTGTGAGGTCTTGTGACAGGTACTGCTCCAGTGGCCTGTGGCCAGGAAGGGCCACATTTCCTGCCATTACTGGAATGCTGGATGCTTTATCTCTAGATAAGGAGCCTGTCAGGTGAACTAATAAAATATATTTCTTCATAAAGCCACCGTTGTTTTGGTCCTTTCTTATTTGTGCTTGAAAGCATTTATAAAACAGGTAAAATAAGTGGAGATAATTAAACAGGGAGAAACAGTTCCAAGCAGACATGAACAAATGCCAACAGGTGAAAGAGCATGTAGTCCAACCATAGAAGTAAAATCTATATCCTACAGGGGGTCTGGAGAGCATCTGGCTATATGTAAAAATTGAAAATCCTGCCTGCTTCAAAATAATTAATGCATACTGAATGGGCAAAAGCTAGAAGCATTCCCCTCGAAAACTGGCAAAAGACAAGAATGCTCTCTCTTACCACTCTTATTCAACATATTATTGGAAGTCCTGGCCAGAGCAATCAGGTAGGAGAAACAAATAAAGGGCATCCAAATAGGAAATGAGAAAGTCAAACTATCTGTGTAGACAACATAATTCTTTATCTAGAAAACCCCATAGTCTCAGCCCAAAAGTTCCTTAAGCAGATAAACAACTTCAGCGAAGTCTCAGGATACAAAATCAATGTAAAAAAGAAGAATCATTCTTATACACTAGTAACAGTCAAGCTGAGAGCCCAATCAAGAATGCAATCCCATTAACAATTGCCACAAAAAGAATATAATACCTGAGAAGACAGCTAACTATGGGAGTGAAAGGTCTCTGCAATGAGAACTACAAAACAATGCTCAAAGAAATCATAGATGATACAAACAAATGGGAAAACATTTCATGCTCATGGATAGGAAGAATTGACATCATTAAAAAGACCATACTGCCCAAAGCAATTTATAGATTCAGTGCTATTCCTATCAAACTACCAAAGACATTCTTCACAGAAACTTAGAAAAATCTATTTTAAAATTCATATGGAACCAAAAAATGGGCCTGAATGGCCAAGGCAATCCTAAGCAAAACGAATAAAGCTGGAGGCATCTTGCTACCCAACTTCAAACTACACTATAGGGCTGCTGTAACCAAAACAGCATGTTACTGGTATAAAAACATTCACATAGACCAATGGAACAAACTAGAAAGCCCAGAAATAAGATCACACACCTACAACTATCTGATCTTCGAAAAAGCCGACAAAAACAAGTAATGGTGACAGGACTCCCCATTCAATAAATGGTGCTGGGATAACTGGCTAATCATATGCAAAAGACTGAAACTGGACCCCTTCCTTATACCATATACAAAAATCAACTTTAGATGAATTAAAGACCCAAATGTAAAACCCAAAACTATAAAAACCATGGAAGACAATTTAGGCAATACCAGTAATTATGGACATAGGAATGAGCAAAAAAATTCATGATGAAGACACTAAAAACAATCACTACAAAAGCAAAAATTGACAAATGGTATCTTATTAAACTAAAAAGCTTCTGCACAGCAAAAGAAACTATCAACAGGTAAACAGACAATCTATAGAATGGGAGAACATTTTTGCAATCTATACAGCTGATAAGGGACTAATATCTAGCATCTATAAGGAACTTAAATAAATTTAGAAGAAGGAAACAAGCAATCTCATTAAAAAGTAGACAAAGGACATGAACAGACACTTTTAAAAAGAAGACATACATGTGGTGAACAAACATATGAAAACAAGCTCAACATCACTGATCATTAGAGAAATGCAAATCAAAACCACAAGGAAATACCCTATCACACCAGTCATGGCTATTATTGAAAAGTCAAAAAGTAGCAGATACTGGTAAGGTTGCAGAGAAAAGAAATGCTTATACACTTTGGGTGGGATTGTAAATTAGTTCAACAATTGTGGAAAGCAGTGTGACAATTCTTCAAAGAGCTAAAAACAGAACTACCATTTGACCCAGCAATCCCATTACTGGGTATATACCCTAAGGAATATAAATCATTCTATCATCATAGCACTATTCACAATAGTGAAGACATGGAATCAACCTAAATGCCCATCAATGGTAGACTAGATAAAGAAAATGTGGTACATATACACCATAGAATACTATACAGCCATAAAAAAGAATGAGATAATGTCCTTTGCAGGTGCATGAATGGAACTGAAAGCTATTACCCTTAGCGAAATAATGGAGAAAAAGAAAACCAAATACTACACGTTCTCACTCATAAGTGACAGCTAAATGATGAGAACACATGATCACATAGGAGACAACAACACACATTGGGGTCTACTGGAGAGTGGGGATGGGAAGAGGGAGAGGATTGGGAAAAATAACTAATGGGCACTAGGCTTAATACCTGGGAGACAAAGTAATCTGAACAACAAACCCCTTGGCACAAGTTTACCATGCAACAAACCTGCACGTGTACCTGAACTTAAAATTAGAAGTTAAAAAAAAAATTGATGCTGGATGACTATCCTCTTCTTCTTTCCTTCTTCTTCTTTCTCTCTTTTCTACCTTTTCCCCCACTCATTTTTCTTATCTTCTTCCCTCTTCCTTCTTCTTCTTCCGCTTCTCTCTTTTTTTCTCTCTCCCTCTGTCTCTCTCTTCTTTGTCTTTTCTTTCCTCTCCCAATAAAGCTGAGTTTAGAAGGCAAGATAAATCCCAGGACAAAAATGGAATGAACTGAAGACCAAAATGACAAGCAAAGCTACAGATGCTGTGAGCACATTTGTCTGCATGAGAAACTTAAAAGTTACTGCCACCTGGTGAGGCCAGGAGATAAGGTTTTGGGCTTTTGCGAGGCAGGAAGTTAGAAAATAGACATTTGCACAAAGTTAGAAAACTCACAGGGCACATCCTCGTTGAGGGGTTAGTTAGGAAAATTTACCTCCTGACAAAGGAAGATGACACTTGTCTTTCCCAAAGGACTTACAGTCAGGTACGAGCTCCTCACACAAATTTAGAGATTAAAATATCCTCTTTGGTGTCATAAAAATCTCAAGACAGGAAAACAAATTTCAAGAGAACCTCAGTTGATATGCTGGGGAGCACTCAGCAAAACCCAAATTCACATGGAGGAACAAGCTTGTGTTCTCTAATCCCGCAGATTCACATCAGTTAAACATAAATGCACAATCCAAAGTCATTGAGAACACAAGGAAATGAGCCCTGGTGACTGCCAAGGACTTTAGATACTAGAATATTTGCACAGATAATTTAGAATTTAAAAACTGTATAAAAACAAAAAATGGAGTAAAAAAAGGAGATAAGAGAAAAAATACTATAATCAGGAAATTTTGAAAAAGATCAAACAGAAATTTTAGAAATTAAAAGTATAATCATTACAATGAAATACTAATAAATGAATTAGGAAGCCATCCTTCTCAGCCTTGAATGTATATGGCAATCACTAGGGAGTGTGTTAAAATGCAGATTCTGATTCTGTAGGTTTGGGGTGAGGTCCAAAAGTTGCCATTTCTAATAAGCTGTCAAGTGAGATCCACAGTCTGAGGTGAAAGGAACTAGAAGGTACATTTCAAAATTGTGTCCCAGGGACACAAAGATAGAAAATATCTCTTTGAATAAGAAAGAATAAGAACAGAAAGAATAGGGTTGAGGCTATATTTGAACAGATAATGGCAAAGAATTTTTTGGACCAATGAGAGACAGGAGGCTGCAGATTAAGGAAACCACACTCAAGGAAGGAAAAATGAAAGAAAAGAAGTGGAGGGCAGGGGTGGAGAGAGAGGGAGAGAGTTTCACCTCAGACAATTGTGTTTTCAAGAAAAGGAAGATGATAAAATTGGCCAGAGAAAAAAAGTTTACCCACAAAAAAAAATAATTACATTGATACTATACTTCTCAACAGTACAAATAAATGTGGAATATTAATATTGATAATTTAGTAAAATCTGGGTTTGTTTTCTTTCCCTCTTTGTCTGTCTTAGAAGAAAATATTATTCCACATGCATTTGTACTGTTGAGAAGCTTAAGAAACAAATCAACCTAGATTTGTGTGTCTATCTAAACTATCCTTCAGAAAGAAAGACAAATTAAGTCATTTTTCAGACAAGCAAAGACTGAGAGTTTGTGACCAACACAAAGATGGATTAAAGACATAAATGTAAAACCCAAAACTATAAAAACTCTGGAAGACAACCTAGGCAATACCATTCTGGACATAGGAATGGGCAGAAATTTCATGAAAAAGATGCCAAAAGCAATTGCAACGAAAGCAAAAATTGACAAATGGTATCTAATGAAACTAAAGAGGTGCTGCACAGCAAAAGAAACTATCAATAGAGTAAACAGACAACCTAGGCAAGGGTCTTCTAGTGATTCTCAAAGTGTGGTCCCCAGCAGCAGCACCTCTTGGGAATATGTAAGAAATGCATATCTTCAGGCCCACCCTGCACCAGACACTGTGGCAAGCCCAGCAAGCTGTGCTATGTCAAACTCTCCAGAGCTTCCCGTGCTGCTCCTGTTGAAGAACTGTAGCTCTACACAAAATATATGAGGCAGAAGGCAAATGGTTTCAGAGGGAAGGTCTGAGATGTAAAATGGGATCCTGACTAAATTATTTAGTAAACTTTAGGTTAACCTAAACCAATGTTGACTGAGTAAAAAAATAGTAATATCAAACTGAGGGATAAAAATAAGATAGAGGTAAATTATTGAACAACACAAAAAGTAAGATATGATGTGTGTGATTGCAGTTAAAATGTCCCCTTCTTTAAGAAGGAGAGAAATTAGATAAAATATGGCCGGGTGCGGGGGCTCATGCCTGAAATGCCAGCACTTTGTGAGGCCAAGGCATGAGAACTGCTTAAGCTCAGCAGTTTGGGACTTGCCTAGGCAACATAGTGAGGTCTTGTCTCTATTTAAAAAAAAAAAAAAAGAAAAAAAAAAACGGATAAAATTTTTCTGACTAATATACTAAGACTTAACATTTTTCAACAATGCAATATAAATGTTAGCAGTATTAATGATATCTGTAATGTTTTATTTAATATTTTACATTATATTTTTCCAAATGCATTACATGATTTAATCTTCACAACAATTCTGTTAAATGGGTAGCTCAAATATATTCTTTCTTTTAACAGATGAGAAAACTGGAGGATGTTATAACTTGGCCAAAATCATATGACTTGGGTGTGGCAGGGAGAGAATCACAATCCCCAAATCCTTTTGATGTGATTCTGGCTTTTTCCTTTACATTACCTCTTTTTATAATTAATGAAACTTTTATGCAAACATTCTCAATTGGGGAATATAAATGACAGAGTTAATCAAGTTCATCTGCTTGGGAATATCAGACTGCATGCTGGCTGGTGACTATTATGCCATAAGGTAAACCCTGGTCCCTGTGCCTGAAAACCACTGCAGAAAATAAACAGGTAATCTCCCTTTCACAGCCATCAGAGGCAATACATGTATATGTCTAAGACTGGCCATTATCAGAGCTGTTGGCCTTACATAGTACTGCAGAATCTTCTGTAACCTTTATCTACAATTTTAAAGCTGAAAGGTCATTTGATTTTAAAATTTAGGAAGGGCCAAAACCTGATGAGTCATTTACAGGATTTCTTCTTATAATATTTGAAGGAATTTTCCAGTCAAAACAAATGCCAGGATGAATGTCTTGGCCTTCTGTAACACCTTTCATGTAAAGGTCTTCATGTGCATCGCAGACAAGAGCCTGTTAGCTTCCTGACAGCCTTGGGACACAGGTAAGTGCTCTCACATGTGGAAACTGTGGCTGAAGGAGATTAACATGTTGTGAATGCTGGTCCATCTTGAATTCAAATCAGGAGCTCAGTGTCTTTTCCTTGGAACATAGATTTTTATTTTTATAGGGCTTTATAATTACATATTTTAGAGTGCTCAGTATAGTTTGAAGTGATTCAAATATGGAAACATTCATTACATCTTTTGGGAGATGATTTTGATCTTGTGGAGGGCTTTTTCTGTCTAACTGGGTTTTATATATTTTGACACAGTAAATCTCATTCCATCTAAAAGAGTTATTTTTCCCCCTATGGGAAAGGACTTGATTTTCTTTTTACTCTCTGCCTAGTTTAATAACTTTTCGAGACATAAATGTATTCTGTTTTCTCAGTAAACACTGCAGAACACCTACTATGTGCTAATTTCTATGGTACATTGGGGTACACAGAGATCAGCAGACAGGTTTTCTGTACTGGAAAATAGGCATGACATTAAATTAGTGCATTGGTTGCAAATTAAAGTGTTTGGAGGTAAGTCACTTGGGCTCAAAGTAGACTACAAAAAGACTTTTTCCAGTAGAGAGGGCCTAATACCACAAATTCCTTTATGCTTTTGCCAGAGGAGAAGGGAGAGCTTATCTCATTGTTCTGGACCTTGCAAATGTAGTTTAGAGCAACGAAAATAAAATGACTCCAAGGCACTGGGGAATGGAGATGCCAAACAACTTGACTTGTCAGGAAGGTCTGTTACTGCTGGGTAAAGAAGGGAAAAACAGAAAGAAAAACCTTTGAAAGAAGAGCTAGATTAACATCTTTACGGTTCAATCATAAACACTGACACACTGTTTGCCTAACTCTGCAAGATGTGTGTACAGCAGAGTTGGTGGAGCCAAACATTTGTTTATTCATTAAATATTTATTGTGGGCGTACTCTGTCTCATGAAGCTTATCTTTCCCTGAAAGGGTATAGGAAATAAATAATAATAAGACAAGATTAACTCAGATAGTAATCATAGATGCAAAGGAAATAAAATAAACTGATGTGATAGAGATTCGAGGAGGTTTATTTTAGATAAAACAAGAGGCATCTTTAGCTGAGACCTACATAATACGGAGCCAGACATACAAGATCCCAGGGAAGCAGTATTCCAGACAAAGGCAATAGTCTGTGGAAAGACCCTAAGCTGAGAACTGACTTGATATCTTCAAGGAAGAGGTAGAAGTATCACTGAAGTGGTGGGGATCAGGGTGAGTGATGGGGGAAGTGATAAGAGATGGGGTTCCCTGATAATATACAAGCTAATAGGTTATAGTGAGGAGCTTGGATAATATTCTAAGTCTGGTGGAAAGTCATTGAAGTGTTTCAAGCAAGGGAATGACAGGGGTTTTAAGTGATGTGATTTGTTACAGAAAATATAATTCTGAAAGTCATATATAGAAGAACTGATTGTAAGGAGGCAAGCATAGAGGACAAGCAGAGAGAAAATTAGGTGGCTGATGCAATATTTTAGGCAAGGGCTCATGGTATCTTGCATCTATGTTGTAGCAATGGTGATGGATGGAAGTGGGCATATTTGGGTAGTGCCACTGACAGCTTGCTTATATCATATGCTGTGGTCTGAATGTGACCCCCAAGTTTGTGTGTCGAAAACTTAATACCCAATGTAACAGTGTTGAGAGGGGGGACCTTTTGGGAAGTGTTTAGGTTATGAGGTCTCTGCCCTCATGAATGAATTAATGCCACTTTGAAAAGGGCCTGTAGGAGTGAGTTTGCTCTCTCTAGCCTTTCCTCCTTCCACTATGAGAGAACACAATAGGAAAGATCACAGCAGATAGTGGGACCTTGATTTTGGACTTCCCAACCTCCAGAACTGTGAGAATAAATTCCTCTTCTTTATAAATTGCCCACTCTGCCGTATTTTACTATAGCAGCATAAATGAACTAAGACACTGTTTCTTTGTTTATATTAAAAAAGGGAACAACTTATTCAAGTAAAAATACATTTTGGCAGCTATTCTACAAAAAGAACCACTTTTTGGACTTTCTTGGATCCAAGTTAACTTTTTAATAGTCCAGATGGTCATCAGCCCTGGCTGCAACACAATCATACCCAGTCACTCACTTCATGGCACCAGAGATGTTTACCCTAAATGCACTCGAGACCTCCAGTGAGGCAGTCATGCCAGACTTAGAGTTGTATGGGTTAGGGGGTGTGTGGGAATCAAACTTCCCCAAATTCTGTTGGGATTGGGCATACCTGCCTGTACACATGTGTTTCAGTGAATTAATGTGTGTGTTCTCTTTTATGTGTGTGTACATGATGTGTGTACCAATGTGAGATCATGGAGTAAGAAGCTTTGCTTTGCTGCTGTATGAAGTGGCCAGCAGACCACAAAGAAGTATGCACTTCCTCAGAAGCATGAGCTTATTCAGAGAAGGAATGGCTGCCCTGAGGAAATACGTATTGGGCTGAAATCTGAAGAATAAATAGGGTTTAGGTACATATAAAGGGTTCAAATGTGGCCCCCAAGAAGATAAGTCTAAGTTCTAACTTTATGCAGGGAAAGAGTCTTTACAGATATACTTAAGTTAGGGATTTTGTGGAGATCACTCTAGATTAACAGGGTGAGCCTTAAGTCCAATGAGAATCGACCTTATAAGAATAGGAAATGTCATAGAAAAGATGAACGCAGGCACAAGAGGAGAGAAGCTATGTAGAGATGAATGCAAAGATGACTTATGCAGCTACAAGTCAAGAAACGCCAAGCAGCCATCAGGAGCTGGACAAGGCAAAGGACAGAGTCTCCACTCGAGCCATCAGGAGGGCATGGCCCTGCCATCACCTTGAGGTCAGATTTCTGACCTCCAGAACCTGAGATTAAAAGTCTATTTTATGAAACCACCATGTTTGTTGCAATTTGTTATGATATCCGTAGGAAACTAATGGAGTGGGTGAGGGGGTTTGGGGATATGATAAGTGATTTCTAGGCAAAGGGAGAGAATATAAACATAGGTTCTATGGTAGGATTGAGCTTGCTGTTGTTAGAAACAGAAAGGTGTCTGCTGGAATACGTGAAGATGAAACCACAGCTGTCGACAGGAGTGGAGAACTCTTGCCCCTGAAAGTCTTGGTAAGGACTGTGGTCTTTAATCCAGGAACACCAGGTACCATTGAAATATTTTAAGTGGGAAATGGAAAAATTCTATTTGCCTTTTAGCACATTGCTTTGGCTCTATTATGGAGAATGAATTGGAGCTAGACAAGAATGGCTACAATAAGACTGGTTACAAGGCTATTGACTGCGGTAGTCCAAAGTGGCATCAAAGGTAGAAATACTGGACAGATCCAAGAGATATTTGGAAGAAAAATCTATAGAGCTTGGCTACAGTAAGGATATGGAGGGTAAAGGCGATGGGATCAAAGGATCAAAAATGCTGTTTTGGTGGATGCTGGGAGTTGCTGTGCCAGTTAAACTCCAAGACTTCTTGAAGAAGGTGGAGAGTTCAAATAAACATTTGGGGGTTGTGTTCTTTAAGACATCCAAGCAGGGACAGGAGGCAGGCTGATTCAATATGTGCAACTGGAGATCAGGGGAGAGATCTGAGGTCTAGGCATAATTTATATATAAGTGGTCACAGAAGCCCATGTGGATGACATTACTCAGAAAATAATTTTAAAAAGAGGAAAGACCTATGACAAAGTTTTGAAGAATTGTGATATTTCATGGCTGGGTGAAGAAAGACTCTCCAGAGTCTTCTCAGAGGCATGAGAAAACTAGAGAGTGTGGATTAAGGAAACTTAGAGAACAGAAAGTTCCAGGAAAAGGGGAATGTTCAAAATAGTGGAAGTACTGAGAAGTCGGGTGAGAAGAAAATAGAAAGTGAGCTCTTAGTAGCATCTCCATGTCTCTGGTGGCCCTAGTGAGAGGTGTTTGGGTAGAGTCATGGAGAGTTAGGGGAGATAGGATGCATAAGGACCTGTCTACATCTATGGTTGTTAAGAGGGTTGATAGATTTTAAAGAGTTTATTAGTTATAACATAAAACCAATGAATGGTAACTTTAAGGAAATGATGTGAATGATAAGAGAGATTTCAAGGCCCCTCATATGCCCCCCCCACTTTTCTTACTGTCATACCCCCCAAACATAAAACAACAAGCTTTTCATCATTCCAGTGACTAATACCAAAATTATGCTTGCAAGGATGCCATTCTTCAGATTCACATTGGGAATCGATTGCCCAGAGGAGGGATAACCTCAATTACATTGTTAGATTCATTTCTGCTTTTAAATTTCTTGATTCCATGATGGACGCAGTGGTTAAGAAAATGTCTGAGAATGGATTTGATAGCAGGGATTGGAAGAGAAGGAAAAAAGTGATGAGTCCCTCGAGCAGGAAGGAAAGACGCTGAGAGCAGAAAGTTGTACAAAATGAGATTCTGTGGTTATCTCTGGATCCACCTGCCATGGGACCTATTCAAGTGAGGACACCTCAAATGTTAGCATCCTAGAGTGTGGAGGCTCTGGATATGCCACTAGATTGGGCTGTTCCAGGAAGGAGAGGAACATTCACTTCATGCTGGATTTTGTATATACATGTACATATGTAGTATCATTAAATTCTCACCATGATTTTAGGATACCAATATTAATACTCTCATATTACAGAAGAGTGAATTGGGAGTTTTAAAAAATCACATAGTGTCCACTCATTGTGAGTCTTGGCACTGCATTTCTTAAATTCCAGATTGTTACTCCCACAGTTTAGTTATACCTACTGATGAAAACTTGCTAGAATTACTTTTCTCTGGGCACAATATGTACTCAGTTCTTCTAAGACAGGGAAAACAAAGTAGAAGTATCCAGATTTGTCCAGGAGGGTCAATTAGGAATAGATTCCTATCATTTCCGGCAGAAGGGTCAGCAAATCCCAGAGTAGCCTGCGTGCCAAGCCAATTTCTTTCCATGAACCAGAAATAAAGTGTGGAATTGAATTTTGGGGGTTGTGTGGGTCTCCCACGGTTCTGCACCCCACCCTTCCATCCCTGGTTCATGTTTTATAGTGCAATTTCTGGCAAAATTGCCAGTGGCAGAAAAGTCCGAGTGGGAACCAGAGTTAAACAGTCCATGCCATAGTTCTTGGACTTTCAAAGTTCTACCTCCAAATGAATGGATGCCATTGTTCCCTTTTCTTGAGGAAGGGGAGAATGAGCTGCTTTTTTCCACGCTCCTCCTGCCATTCTTGAGGGTTTTTGTTGTTGTTGTTCCCATCTTGCTTGCATTTGAGCATGTGGATATAATATGGCTTTGTCAATAAAACATTTAGACAGAGAGTGGAGGATGCTGAGTTTCTTTCTTGGCTCCTTCCCAGGCATTGACATAAGTGGATAGGAGATAATTTATCTCACTCTTACTGATTAGAATATCAAGGTAAGGAGAGATTTAGTGATGGAATCAGATTGACAAAATTGTCAGTGACTTGCTCAGGGACTCAGTCAGATCATTTCCCCTTTTGGGGGCGAAAATTTTTTTTTTTTTGGATGCTGATTGTTTCAAAAAATGTAAGCGCATTTATTGCAGAGGTGAGATGGAAAATAAGTGTGAGCAATGGTGATGGGAATGGTAATTAATGTTACCATTAATGTTTTACTATTAAGTCAGTCTTCTTTTATGATTTGTCTTTAAAATAGATAAAAACTTCAGCTTTTAATAAAATGATACATTTTTGAAGGCAGTTTCAGGTGGGCATCTCAGCTCTGTGTCTTTCACCCTTTCTCACTGGGTAAGATGAACTTTTCTGAGCCTCTTCCTTTACTGGGCAATAATAGGAGTTACCCCATGTGCATTCCAACAATAACCATATATACTAGGGATCTGAATGTGATTATATAACTTTGTATACTACATCTGGATCCCTTAAATCTGGTTTGTATTTAGTTTGAACAAAGAATCTCTTTACATATTTTGCATCTTACGAAGGCTTCTGATTCTTGAAGGTTTTTATACTGCTTTAGAAAAGACTTCAGAGCTGAGACACAGGTTGTTAACCCAAGCATTCCTTGGAGATATTGTGGGTTCAGATCCAGATCACCATAATAAAGCTTATATGACAATAAAGCAAATCACACAAATCTTTTGGTTTCGCAGTGCATATAAAAGTTATGTTTACACTATACTGTAGTATATTAAGTGTGTAACATTAGGTGTAAAAAATATATGTACCTTAATTTAAAAATACTTTTTTGCTAAAAATTGCTAATGATCATCTGAACCTTCATAGAGTCATAATCATTTTGCTGGTGGAGGGCCTTGCCTCAATTTTGATGGCTGCTGACTGATCTCAGTGATTGATGAAAGTTAGGGTGATTGTGGCAATTTCTTAAGACAACAGTGAATTTTGACACATTAATTGGCCCTTCCTGTCATAAAAGATTTCTCTGTAGCATGCGATGCTGTTTAATAGCATTTTACCCACAGTAGAACTTCTTTCAAAAGTGCAGTCAATCCTTTCAAACCCTGTTGCTGCTTTATTAACTAAGTTTGTGGAATATTCTAAATCCTTTGATGTCATTGCTACAATGTTCATAGCATCTTCAAAAGGAGTAGATTCCATCCCAAGAAACCAATTTGCTCATCCATAAAAAGCAACTCCTCATATACTGAAGTTTTATTGTGAGATTGCAGCAAGCCAGTCACATCTTCAGGCACCACTTAATAATTCTAGTTCTCTTGTTCTTTCCACCACATCTACAGTTCCTTCCTCCACTGAGGTCTTGAAACCCTCAAAGTCATCCATGGGGATTGAAGTCAATTTTTGCCAAACTACTATTAATGTTGATATTTTGACCTCCTTCCATGAATCATGAATGTTTTTAATGGCATCTAGAATGACAAAGCCTTTCTAGAAGATTTTCAGTATATGCAGCCCACACCATCAGAAGAATCACTAACTATGGCAGCTATAGCTTTACAAAATAAATTTATTCTCTTTGTGTGTGTGTGTGAGATAAGGTCTTGATCTGTTGCCCAGCCTGGAGTGCCATGGCAAGATCATGGCTCACTGGAGCATCCAACTCCTGTGCTCAGATGATCCTCCCACTTCAGCTTCCTACAGGTGCACACTACCATGCCCAGCTACTTCTTTATATATTTTTTTTGTAGAGAGGGGGTTTCACCATTTTGCCCAGGCTAGTCTTGAACCCCTGAGCTCAAGCAATCCATCAACCTCAGCCTCCCAAAGTACTAGAATTACAGGCATGAGCCATCGCACCTGGCCTTACATTTCTTAAATAATAAGACTTAAAAGTCAAAATTGCTCCTTGATTCATGGGCTTCAGAATGAATGTGTTAGCAGGCATGGAAACAACATCAATCTGCTTGTGCATCTCTATCAGAGATCTGGGATAAACACGTACATTGTCAATGATCAGTAATATTTTTAAAGGAATTTTTTTTTTCCTGAGCAGTAGGTCTCAACAGTGGCTTTAACACATTCAGTAAACCATGCTGTAAACAGATGTGCTGTAAACAGCCTTTGTGGTTCCATTTCTAAAGTGTAGGCAGAGAGATTTAGTATAATTCTTAAGCACCCTAGGGTTTTTGGAATGGTACATAAGCATTGACTTCGACTAAGTCACCAGCTCCATTAGCCACTAACAAGAGAGCAGCCTGTCCTTTGAAGCTTTCAAGCCAGGAATTGACTTGTCTTCTATAGCTATGAAAGTCCTAGATGGCATGTTCTTCTTGATCAAGGCTGTTTTGTCTCTATTGAAAATCTGTTGTTTAGTATAGCCACCTTCATCAATCATCCTAGCTAGATCTTCTTGGATAACTTACTGCAGCTTCTCCATCAACACTTGCTGTTTCACCTTGAACTTTTGTTATGAAGACAGCTTCTTTCCTTAAACCTCAGGAACCAACTTCTGCTAGCTTCAAACTTTTCCTCTGAAGCTTCCTCACCTCTGTTAGTCTTTATAGAATTGAAGATAATTAGGGCCTTGCTCTGGATTAGGCTTTGACTTAAGGGAATGTTGAGGCTGGTTTGATCTTCTACCCAGACCACACAAACTTTCTCCATATTAGCAACAAGCTGTTTTGCTTTCTTATAATCATGTATTCATTAGGGTAGCACTTTTAATTCCCTTCAAAATAGCGTCTTCAAAAGGAGTAGATTCCATCTTCAAAAACTTTTTCTTTGCATTCACAACTTGGCTTTCTGTTTGTCACAAGAAGCCTAGATTTCAGCCTATCTTGGCTTCCAACATGCCTTCCTCGCTAAATGTAATCATGTCATGTTTTCAATTTTTAATTTAAAGTGAGAGATGTATGATCTTACCTGTCTCCTGAACACTTAGAGGCCATTGTAGGGTTATTAATTGGCCTAATTTCAATATTTTTGTGTCTCAGAGAACATGGTGGCCCAAAGAGAGGGAGAGAGATGGGAGATTAGCTGGTTGGTAGAATCGTCAGAATATACACAACCACTATCCGCTAAGTTTGCCATCTTACATGGGCGCAGTTCATGATATCCCAAAACAATTACAAGAGTAGCATCAAAGATCACTGATCATAGATCACCATAACAGATATAATAAATAATGGCAAAGCCACAGACACATGAAGCAAGTACATGCTATTGGGAAAATGCTTTGATAGACATGCTCAATGCAGTATTGCTACAAATGCCAATTTCTAAAAACTACATCTGTGGGGCACAATAAAGTGAAGCACAATAAAATGGGATACACGGTATGCATGTATATCCTCAGGAGCTAGCAGCAGCCCTTATTTCTCCTATTTATAGGCCTATGTGACTCAAAAAGCAAATGGGCAGCTGCATGCAGGATGTCTTAGTCAGCTCAGGCTGCTGTAACAAGGTGCTACAGACTAGGTGTCTTATCAAAACAAACAGAAATTTTTCTCACCGTTCTGAAGGCTGGAAGTCTGAGATCAAGGTGCTAGCATGGTTGAGTTCTGGTAAGGGCTCTCTTTCGAGATTCAGACTGCTGATCTGTGTTGCATCCTGTTATAGTGGAAAGAGAGAGAGAGTGAGCTCTCTAACCTCTTATAAGACCACTGATCTCATTCATGAGGGCCTCAAACTCATGATCTAATTAGCTCCCAAAGGCCTCACCTCCAAATACCATCACTATATGGATTGGATGTCAACATATGAATTTTGGGAGGGATGTAAACATTCAGTCCATAACACAGGGCTGTTTCCTTGTATATGAAGCCAAAGGGGAAAGTCTTTCCATCTACAAGGTCATTCGAAAGGCATCCAGTGTGCGTTAGAGAGTTGGGCACACAATTACTATTTAACATCTTGCCTTGGCCATGGAATGAATGTATGTATTGCTCAGAGAGTGAACTGAGATCTCTCTACCTTTTCAAGGACATGCTGTGACCAACAGAGTGGTACCGCCCAGATAGGAATTATGCTTAACTGTCATTTGCTGCTTTGAAGAGTCCTAAAAAAACAGCAATGTTTGCACCATTCATATGTAGTTACTGGCTCTTCACATTACCACCTTCCTGAGGGTGATTATAGTTTTTCTTCTGCTCTAACCTTTAGAACTCCTTAATCAGCTTATTCCTAGGCTTGAGGCCATTAGCACTGATCTGAAACTAGAGGTCTCCAAGTATCTCAGTGGTAGATGCACAGCACATTGGTACAAATCATCAACCAACCAGCTAGTTTCAAGCTTTCTAAACTTTGTGATTCAGCCAGGTGGTGAGATGAGATATTACCAAAATTATTTTTCTTAGTAACAGTTATCAGTCATACTGGTTGGTTGGGGGCCAACCAACAGGCAAGCCAACTAATTTTTTCAATTTGCATTTAATTATATCATCATATAGGCAAAGTAATGGGCTCTGGTTTCTGGTCCTCCTCTAAATTCAAACAAACTTACATAAGCATTAAGAGAATCATATCACCTTGGCTCACTCTGGCCTCTGAGCATGAATATAGAGTGAGGGAAACCACCAGATGTTAAGCTGATCTTATCTGCTGGAAAAGACACATCCAAGTGTTGTGTGCCAAGGGGTTTAGGGACCCTGCAGTCATACCAGTTTGACTACAATCTCACTGGGTCTATAAATAAAACGAGAGCAGACCAAGCCAGCACTTGGATGGCAGATGCCGAATCTCCTGGGGATGATGCAGTAAGTAACGCATGGAACCCAAGTTAACGCTTCCCCCTTTGTGCCTATAATAAATCAGTACCTGCCTTTTAATGGGCCCTGTCTCTTTTCCTGAGCTTTTTTCTAGATGGTCCATAAAAATAACTTCTGCTTTTATCCATACTTTGAGATGAATTGGTTATTTCTCCCCCAAATAAAATTAACCTTTTTTTTCCATCATTTATAAGTGAAAAAAATTACTTGGTTAAATTCTTTACTTGGTCATGGCTACAAAGATGTGTCATGACTTTTTGTTTGTTTGTTTCTCCAAAAAGATGGTAGAGTTTGAAGATGAATACCTGAATTCCCCCTAACATAGGTAATAAAATGCCTTTGATCATTGGATATAAAAACAGCTATAAAAATGCAAGTGTTTCTCTAATGGTCCATCTTGCTTTTTTATGAGTCTGTCTACTGCCATTGCATAGGTAGATTTCACACTGGGCTATGCAAATCCCCATTCGCCTGCTTATTCCGGTCATAAATGTATTACTCCAGTCATGTTTGAATTAGGAAAGCTTCCAAGGTTTCAATATTTATTTATTTTTCATAGTAAAAATAGTCAACCATAACCACCTATACCTTTATGTGTGATGCTCTATTACTTGAACAGGGTTTCAGCTTATCACTGCATATTTAATGTCATGTCTTCTTAGCTATGTCTCACATAACCAGCTTCTAATTTCAGCCTCTGCCTAGTTAAAACACTTTGTCAAACTTCCCTATCACATTTTTTTTCTCACACACATCATTTCATCCTCACTCCTGAAAAATCTGTTAGTGGCAATTCCAATATTGGCAATGTAAGAGTGAAAAAAAACTTTAAAAAGGGAAAACTGAATTTAAATTTCATCATTGCAAAAATGAAACGTTAATTGAACCCCCGTAAAGAAAGGGCACATTATATCTCAGACATATGTGGTCAGTTGAGCAAAGAATTACTATACAAAGGTTAAATAATGTGTCATTCACTTAAATAAAAGGAATCATTTACATATTTATTTAAATAGATACTTCTCCAATACTTTTAAGCCTAGTTTATGTATTATTAATTCATCAAGATAAAAATTCTGGAGCAACATAAAATATGAAAAACTACTGTCAATTTAACAAAAATGAAGAGTACATAATACTTAAAATGATTATGTTATTCACTTGAAATATATAATTTGATTTTTAAGTAACATTTTTGGGAACATAGTTACTACATAAGGCACTGTGTGTGATTAGGAAGTTAAATAGCTTTAGACAATGTAGAATATGAAAATAGCATATTTCTACAGGAAGGACATCAGGAGTCTTGGAGGTAGTATTTTAGTCTAGATTTATTAAAGTGTATCTCTTAGATGATAAAATGAATTCTGGGCTGGAAATACTTGAGGGAGAAAACTAATAGATCTGTTTAAGAGTTAAGAGCTTGAATACTTCTAGCAGAGCTTGAGAAAGTAAGGGCTCAATATATATATATATTTTGTTGAATAAATGAATGAAATCTCCCCAAAGATACTAAAATGATAATGATGCTTGTTTAACTTTGGGATGTTACTAGACAATATTTATGGAACACCTATAGTTTGCTTGGCACTGCACTAAGACCAGTGAGTACAAACCAAGTGAACAAGACAAACTTGAACCTCCAAGGAGCTGACGGTCTAGTCAGGAAGACATGCATAAAAAGATGTCATCATTAATGTGCTGATGGCTTCACGCACTCAGCGTATGCAGACGGAGCTAGCCAAGTAAGATGTCAAAGTGGTCTCTCTGAGAATATCTCCTCTGAGTTGAGACCTGAGTGATAAGAAGGTAAGGAAGATAAATCTGGGTGCTCAGAAAACCTCACATGTGAAGTCACAAAGACCAGAGAGATGATGACCTGTCAGAGGAATTGGAAGATGTTTAAAAGCCAAGCCTACAAAGCAAAAAGGAAATTGGGGAGAGGGGAGCTGAAGTGTAGACAAGGGCCAGGTGGTAGAAAAAATGAATACAGTTGAATTCAATACCAAAAATGAATATGGTGCAGCTACTTTCCTAATTCATTCTGAAACACACATTCTTGGAATTTACCAAAAGGAAAGTACTTACAGCAATATTTTTATGCAAATACCATTATTTGTGTCCAATTAATGAGGGTGTTTTGATATTTTAATCTAATATTTTGGGAGCCATTGCTATGGGGTACATTTGCTCATTGATTTGTTGATTCACATACCTACTATTACACACATGCCAGATACAAAGATACACAAGGCACTCCCTGCCTTCAAGGAGGCGATGTAGTCTTCAGGGAGTAGGAGATAGGGGATGGACTATGAACCAATTAGACTTAGGAGGTGGGATGTTGAGAGAGGAACATAAGGGATTAGATCACTGATATAATCAAAACCTCTCATGGCAAATACAAACAAAATTGAGGATCCTTGCCCTGACCCTCTCTCACCAGTAGGAAGCTTCTGTTTTAATAAGTGTTTACTTTGGGAGCATCTCCTAGTTCTTTTGGGGAGTTAGAGGTTGTGAGAATGAGAAGTGACCCATAAAATGACTCCCTATCAATGAGTCACTCTACACAACTTGAGGATCACTATTTATATTATATTCTATGTCAATGGGATTATGGTCCTCATGTACTACTCTGAGAGAATGTGGTAGAAGTCCCTGAATTTGCAAACTAACCCACATTCCCCTCTTTCTTTAAGGACATTCTTCAATAGTCATTAACCATCATAACTGAACCAAGTTAAATGGTGAAGACGTATATTTACGGAGTCCAAAATTATCAACTAGGGAGGATATTCTGAAATTCCTGTTTAGTGCTGTGAGTTTGGTCTCTTTCAACTCAAAGTTGGTCATTTTGAAGAAACAGAGCTCTTCTGTGCAGTTGGAGACACATACAAAGATATGCACATACACATGTCCCCTTTGTATTTTCTTTTCTCACATGGAGCCTTGCCTATCTAACTCCACAGAAAAACATGCTCTCTTGGTTGAGACTCTTTCTTTAGTTGGTCCACTTTTCACTTCCTCGACATACAAAGCCTTCCTCCCACAGGTTGCTATTTTCCCAATCTTTTCTCACAAATATTATTTACAACCACATTTTTAAACCATAAATTACATATAATGTTAATAAATGGCCCTTTTTTATAGCCATTTATTATAGCCAATGGAAAGAAGAACATTTATAATATTTCTTGAGATTTTTCGGATTGTGTGTATGTTTTCTGAAAACATATCTCCCAGCGTTGGCAACATAGTGAGAATCCATCACTACAAAAATTAAAATAATTAGCCAAGTGTATTGGTGCCTGTCTATTGTCCCAGCTACTCTGGGAGGTGGGAAGATCGCTTGAGCGCAGGAGTTTAAGGCTGCAGTGAGCTATGATTGAGCCACTGCACTCCAGCATGGGGTGACAGTTAGACCACATCTCAGAAAACAACAACAAAAAGTCCATATAACCAGGGAACGTTGGAAGTGAGGTTAGACCTCTGTGAAAGGCACACGGGAGTGAGTTGCTTGAGTGGATAGTGGTCAGTGGCACTACTGGAACAGTCCAGGTGGGCAGCACTGGAAACTGGAACCAAGGCAAAGGCAGTGGGAAAGGAGAAAGGATACAAAATAGAAAGATATATTGCACAGAATAAAATGGAAAATAACCAGCAGCTAGAGAGAGGATCAAGTTATGCTGATGTTTTGAATCCACATGAAAGGAAAGATAAAGTGACATTATCATAAACAAGGTAGGAAGAAAGATGAATTTAAGGACAGGATAGAGATTAGATTATCTAGATGAATTTTGAGATGCTCACAGGAAATCATGCTTTAAGGGATGAGCAGAGGCTGAAGCCCACCTAAACTACTTTCCTCCCTTTCTTCTCTCTTTTCCTTTCACACCTCCCTCCTTGACAGAAGTCCTTTCTGGAGAGCCCTCAAAGAGGGGAAGGGGCCTGACTGCTCTGGCTCATATTCCAATTTGAGCTCAAACCCATGTGCATGCCTGGGCATCATTCATAACAGACCCAGCTACCCATATGCATGCCTGGGGGTCATTCACAACACACTAAGCTACTTGTGTGGATCCCTGGGGGTTGTTCACAACAGATGCAGCTACAAGCTACAGTTTAGTTTTTGCCTGTTGGTCTGGAAGACAAATATTTGGCACTGGAGCTCAAGAGAGAAGTCAGGCCTCTAGATAGCTACTTGGATGCTCCCTGCTTAGAGATGATAATTGAAAGAGTGAGAGTAAATACATTTTTCTAGAAGACAGAGGGTGGAGAAAAGGGCTAAGTAGAAAATTCCAGGACACCTATGATTAGGGCCTAGAGGCAGGAAGATAGACCAGAGATAAAGTCACAGAAGAAGCAATTAATTCTAGAGAAGAAAAAAACAAACAAAAAACCCCACAACCACCCTGAAAATGAGCAGTGCAAGGAAGGAGTGATTTAGGAAATAGGCCATGGAAAAGAAACACAATTGAGAAGGTGGGTGAATTTGGTAGCTAGAGAATGACGGATGTCTTTTGCAAGTGGGGTTTCAGCAGTGGTTGAATGTAGATTATAGAAAATAAAGCAGGGGTAGGTGGTGAGGTATTGAAGGCTAAATGAAGAAGAATGAGAGGCAGAAATGATGGCTTGGGGGGATTAATAATAAATGTATGCTAAGTCTTAAGTGCTTATATACTTTATAGAATGCTTTCTGGCTAAGTGGAAACATCCAACTGAAAGGAAAAATTTGAATCCATAGAGCAGAGTAGAAATTGTTGTGAGATACATGTTTGTGTTTGTGTATATTTATTCTCCAATAAGCCACACAATGATTTTGTGCAAGCTACACAAAAGTGGGTCTCCCCTGGATGGATGGAGATCCTCAATAGAGTGAACGAATGGCTTGGTGAACAGAAAAATGGGCGCTTCCTTCAGCTCCAACATGCAACTTGGAATCTATACCATGATACATGACAAAACTCTATAAAAACGACTTACTGTATTCACACTTAGAAAAAAACTATCCATGTACATTTGCCTTGATTTCTTCTTTATGCTCAGCGACTTTCATCACTTTCCCCAGGACACATGCTTGTTCTTATTTATAACCAGAAAATCAGTTAGTCAATGTCCAATGTTGAGCTCTTTCCAAATACTCCCTCCCCAGGGTCCACAGAAGCATCCGTGCAGAAAAGTCCCCAGCTGAAGTGTGTGGTGGCCAATAATCACATTATTAAGGACCCTTTTTCTTTGTTGATGTTCCCAGTCAGCTCTAATTCTGCCACTGCTCACCAGACCATAGGGACAATTTTGTGGTGTTATGTTTTGAAAGCAACATTTTTTTTATTTGAGTAGGTAGCTTAAAATTAGAAACACAGTTTAATCACAGTATGCTAGAAACAAAAATAATTGACATTTTTTTCTTTTTGTATTTCCCACTTGGCAATAAAAGAAAAAAATTAAGAATAAAGATAGTTATGGATGTTACTTAATATCCTTGGGAGGACACAAGCCATCAAATGTTGAAAAAAATTTTTTTTTAACATTTGTGCTTTCTTACTTTGTGTGAAAATGTTGCATGTATATTTTTGGTAATTTCTTCAGGGATTTTAAAGAAGACATTTTCTATTTTAATATATCTCGGTGACAGTGATCTGGGTAAGAATCCACCAGGGAATTTGGCAAAGATTCTGTCAATGAACAAAGGCGGCAGGAATGAGCTCTAGAGCTCTTCAGCTCTAGATAAGAAAGCTACTCTCCCAGTCCCCTTCTTTGTCTCTGTGTCACCTTCGCAAGAAGGTGCTCCAAAACTGTGAGCTACCCTGCTTGGATTAATACTTCCCTTTCCCAGAGATGCACAACTTTACACTAGTGCTGGCCTTGAGACTGTAATTAACTCGTTATGTCTCATATCCCTGTTCATATCAGTTACCACAAGAAGCTGAGAACACCAAGTCAGTCCTCATTCCCCTAATTCTAACCTCTTTGCTCCAACCCCCGTAGGACCTATCCCCTTCACCATAAATTAATATATTATGTATTTTACTTATTGGTTTGTCTTTTTCTCCAATTAGAGTATAAACTAATTTCATCTGTTTTGCTCATTTCCATATCCCAATACCTGGGACAGTGACAGGCATGTGGTGATTATTATTATGGAGGCACGTGGCACTCCACAATTATTTGCTGAGTGAGTAAATGAAAAAAAAAAAAGGAAAGAAAAAAAGCACTTGAACTTGACACTAGCTTAGATGTGGTCTATGAGAGACCACAGAGACGCAACATGAACTCTAGGACTGTGAGCTTGAGATGTTTGTAGGGTTATATGCAGTGGTCAGTAGTAGGAGAGCAGCAGTACAAAATAACGGACACGAAGAGTAGGAGTTATTTTACTACAAAAACTAATTTGATATCATGAGTGGCCATCTTGTTAGTGAGAGATTTGCAGTAGAAAAACTATTGCTTAAAAAAAACAAAAACAAAAAACAAAACCACCAACAAAAACTTCAAAGCTCTTGAATTGCAGCTGCTATCTATGTAGGTCTTTCTACCATGGAAGAATTTCTCAGTACTGCGTTAGGTCAACATTGGCCTTCACAGCATCTAAAGTAGCATGAAAAAAATGCAAAACGAATACAAGCTCCCAGCATATAGTTGGCGCTCAATAGATCCTTGTTGGGTAAGCAGAGGTATTGATGCCTGGACACAATTAAGAATTAGGCAAAATCTGTCTTCCACTAGAACCGTGCAGAGCTGCTTCCAGGAACCTGGGTCTGCTCTCCTGGTCTCCCATCAGACTATTCTGTGTCCTGCCCATTCTGAAAGAGTCTTTTGCACATAACCTTACTTGTCTCTCTCATCTCCTCTCTCCCAAATATAATTACATGACTTTTAGATATATTCATGCAAAATCATGCTTTAAGAGTCAGTGATACTGGCTTCATGAGACAAGAGTTTCAGCAAATTTCTTGCTTGATAGTACCCAAGTACCACAGTACCCAAGAACAACAATGCCTAAAACAAGTGAAAATAATCAGGTTTTAAAGACTTCTCATACGTTCTCCAAGAAATTATGTTGGTATTAGACGTGTCAGGTAGTATGGCAAGACTTTGATGTAGATATTTGAGAGTGATTAAATTTTTTGGATTAAGAATTTAAAACTCAATAGAAGGGGCTAAAGGGATGTATTTACATTTCATTGGAAACAATAGGACAATATAGCCTTTTTATAAGAGGAGGGTATATCGTCCTATCATTTCCAATAAGA
The DNA here is from genome assembly GCF_000951045.1 of Mandrillus leucophaeus. Lineage (NCBI taxonomy): Eukaryota > Metazoa > Chordata > Mammalia > Primates > Cercopithecidae > Mandrillus > Mandrillus leucophaeus. The sequence continues at coordinate 996,107 of NW_012107709.1, read as the reverse complement.
GACTGTGGAGGACAGCCAGGCATCCTCGTACGCACTTTAACCCAGTATTATTTCCATATATTCTTTCTTAATATGAGAAATTTCAGCTTTTAATGTCAGATCTTCCCCCATTTTCCTACATATCAGGAATAAATTGAGCATGTGTCAGACTCCCTAAGATAAATGTTTTGTAATTTTTTCTGTTGCTGAAAGAATCAATGCATAGACGACACCCTTAGATAGATTGCCAACTGGGAATGTCAGTTTAGATCTAATTTTCCATAGATTCTGTTATGTGGAGATGGTAGAGTGAATATCATCATTTAGAAAAATTACATAGGTCTACAATCTGCCCCTGGAACATGAAAGAACTGAGGCATAAAAATTATATAATAGAACACTTTGGTTGCACACCCCTGACTCTGTGTAGTAGAGGAAAGAAGTGAAAGTATGTTTTATTTCATGCTAACTCAGAGGCAAATAGTAAATTTTTCTATCAAAGTTTGTTTTTATTAATAGATCACTTAAAATGTTTCAGAATACCAGCCAGGCTCAGTGGCTCACACCTGTAATCCCAGCACTTTGGGAGGCCAAGACAGGCAGATCACGAGGTCAGGAGATCAAGACCATCCTGGCTAACATGGTGAAACCCTGTCTCTACTAAAAAACACAAAAAATTAGCCAGGTGTGGTGGCGGGCACCTGTAGTCCCAGCTACTCAGGAGGCTGAGGCAGGAGAATGGCGTGAACCCGGGAGGCAGAGCTTGCAGTGAGCCCAGATCACACCACTGCACTCCAGCCTAGGCAACAAAGTGAGACTCCATCTCAAAAAATATAAAAAAATAAAAAGTTTCAGATTGCCTAACTTATTCTAAATACAGAGTATCACATATATCAAAATTTCCTAGGCGATAATTATGGTTCATAAATGGAAAATGTAAGAGAGAAGATTGTTAGTGATATGGTTTGGGTCTGTGTTCCCACCCAGATCTCACATTAAATGGTAATCCCCAGTGTTGGGGGAGGCAATTTGATCATGTGGGCAGATTTCTCTCTTGCGGTTCTCATGATACTGAGTTATCAGGAGACCTGGTTGTTTGAAAGTGCATAGCACTTCCCACTTCACTCTCTCTCCCTCTCCTGCCTCCATGTGAAGACGAGCTTGCTTCCCCTTTGCCCTTCTGCCATGATTGTAAATTTCCTAGGGCTTCCTCAGCCATGCCTCCTGCACGGCCTGTGAAATTGTAAGTCGATTAAACCTCTTTTCTTATAAATTACCCAGTCTCAAGTAGTTCTTTATAGCAGTGTAAGAAAATACTAATACAGTGAGTAAGGTAAAGAAAGAACGAAGAGAAAATGAAAGAATAAAGCATTTTCAGTAACATTTAAGTGTTATGTACATTCTCACATACTTTGAGTCTTCACAGTGTAGTTATGTGCAGTAGGTTTGGTTGGAACTCCCAAGATTTCCTACCCAGCATTTAGGAAGCAATGTCTTCCCTTAATTTGCCACCCTCTCTGACTCTTCCTCTTCCCTCCTTCTCAATCAGTCCATTACACAAAGGTTTATGAGAATGAAATGAGACTCCAGGGAACTTAGAACTTATTCCGTTCTAAGAAAAATACTTATTTAAAAAATGTGATGATTGCTTTAAAAATAATCTATCTTCTACTTGGTCTGAGAATATCATTAACATAAAGAAAACCCATTCACCCAGAAACTCTTATGAGAGATACAAAAATTAAGACTAGTGTATAAGTTCCCCAAACCATCATCATTTTCACCAAAACTTGCCTCATTGAAAGAAATGTGGAAAGTTACATCTAAAAGCCTCTACTTATTACACAACTTGTCTTTAATTAAAAAGAATTTTACAGTCCCTAAAATAATGGGATTGTGAGTAAATAGGTAGTGACAGTCAGTGAAACTGTCCCCACAGCGTTAGTGAGAATTTCATGCTAGGTGTTACACAACAGTTATGCATGAATCAGGCTGCCTTCTGGCCTACTTTACTACAGCTACCTACTAACTGAAAGTCAAGTAGCACTAGATGCTGACCATTTGCTTCCCTATTTTTTCTATAGATAGAATTTATAGGGCCTTTGTGCTTAAGACTCCCTAAAATGTTTTCAGATCCTGAGTTCCAGCAGAATGGCTGATGCCAGCTAGTCTGAAGACTCCCACCAAGAAACCAAGTCAGCACAAGAATGTAGTTTCCTCATCCTTCCATTTCATGACCTCACCTTTTACTCTTGATCTATCAGTGATCCCCAGCCCACTACTCATCCCAAGTCCCTTAAAAGCCCTAGCCTCCTTAGGGAAGCAGATTTGAGGTCTCCTCCTGTCTTAAGCCTCTTTCTCTGCTGCAATTCATGATGTCTTGGTATAGTAACTTGCTGTGCACCCGGCAATTGAGTCTGTCACAGTTACAATGACTGCTACTCATGTTTCATGAAATTCATACTTTTGTATTTACAAATAGGGAATGAAGACATTTTAACAGACATGTGATATTGTTTGGGTAATATTTCCAGGATTTTGTCTAAATTGATGGGCAAGAAACATTCAAGATGAAAACAGACACTCTGTTGAATCCTGTTATGCCCAATAACATCATAATATAAAGCAAATGATACCAACATCTATATTAAATTTAGGTTGACTACTCCATTGTTAATTCAAATTAGAGAACTTGTTTTCCACTTTGGGTCTAAATCACTGGTTTGTGTGTTGTTTCCTGGAATTCAAATTTAGTTACCTTTTTTTTTTTTTTTTTAAATATTCCTGGTGATTGTGGTGTGAAGTCAAGTTTAGTGGAAGAGTGGCAAGATTACAAGTGAGACAGTGTGTTCAGGGCTGCCATGAAATCAGGACCAGGGTGTTAGTCACCTTCATTCAGCAAGGAGGCCAGGCTGAATGAAGCAGAGACACCCCGCAGGAAGGGGAGAATGTCTAAACGAGTGAAGAGAGGAAGTTGCTAGAGAGAACAGCATGAGAAGCTGTAGGAATTAGAGAAAATAAGAAGGGGCTGGGCGCGGAGGCTCACGCCTGTAATCCCAGCACTTTGGGAGGCCGAGGCAGGTGAATCACGAGGTCAGGAGATCGAGACCATCCTGGCTAACACGGTGAAACCCCATCTCTACTAAAAATACAAAAAAAAAAAAAAAATTAGCCGGGCGTGGTGGCAGGTGCCCGTAGTCCCAGCTACTTGAAGGGTTGAGGCAGGAGAATGGCATGAACTCAGGAGGCAGAGCTTGCAGTGAGCGGAGATGGCGCCACGGTGCTCCAGCCTGGGCGACAGAGTGATACTCCATCTCAAAAATAAATAAATAAATAAATAAAATAAAATAAAATAAGGAGACTAAGCTTACTGACCTTGAGAAGTACAAGAAAATATTGTAGAACAGTAAAGATGCATTTTGCCACGCCTGATACATAGCAGGTACTCAATACTTGTTTGTGACTGAATACATAGGTGGACCAGATTACAGAGGAACTTCAGAGGCAAACAAAATAATTTGTATTTCTTGTTCACCATATACATTCAGTGCCTAGCATATATTATGGATTCCATAAATATTTGTTTAAATGTTGATTGACAAATGTGCCTGACTGAGTATGCATTCATTAAATGGTTGATGTAATTATTCTAATCAATAGTTGAATACCTTTGTTTTTCAGATGGAAAAATCCAATGATTTGTGTATATAAGGCCATTTTTATTCTAATCTGAATGAATAGTATAGAAAAACCATACTGTTTAAAGATATTCTACAGTGTTCCAAAGAGAAATGTTATAGACATATGGTAATATATTGCCAGCCAGAGAATTAGAACTTCCAAAATAAAGACCTTCCTTTAAAACGTGAATACAATGAGGCTGAGAAGATTAATAACATACCCATTCATTCATCCATTCATGCATGCAATAAAGAATGTCTACTATGGACTAGGCACTGCTCTAGTTAAACAAAGTATGTAAAAGTTTCTGTCCCTATAGGGTTTACCTTCTAACTGGGGCAGCAGAACGTAAGCAGAAATGTATAGCAATTTAGAGTATGGCAAAATGTAAGGGTAGGGAGGTGAGAAATTCTACTTTCAAGAATGGTGGCCAAGTAAGACCTTGCTGAGAAAGGAGACATTTGAGTCAAGACCTAAAAACAGTGATGGAGCAAGCCATGATGCTATCTGGGCGAAGAGCATTTCAGGGAGAGGAAACAGCACATGTCAAGGTCCCGTCACAGTCTGGGAGCAGTAAGAAGGCCAGTGCATCCAGAATGAATAAAAAGGGTGGTAGGAAATCTGCTCAGAGAGGTTAATGGAGGACCTTGTATGTCAAAGGAAGGATTTTGGCTTTTACTCCGAATGACATGGAAGCCACTAGGGATTTTTGAATAGAGGAGAGTTAAGGGTCTGATTTGGTTGTGCTCTGGGCAGTCACATACCTTGCAATGAAGCTGTCCAAAATTTTATTAACTATCATTTATTGATCCCTCTTGGTTTCTCATGTTATTTCTTTCTATTGGATTACCACACTTGCTTTTTTTTTTTTTTTCCCAATAACAATAGGTATAGTTTTCCATCTTTTTCCATTGAGATAAGATATAAATATCTCGAGGTTATCTTGTTCATATTTATGTGTCTGGTGACATCACATGTGATCTCTGTACAAGGTAGGTAATTGCCAAATATGTGTTGTCTTTTTGTGACTTTTCAGCTTGTTTATGATGAATCCAATTATGAAATGTCACACAAGTGTAAAACTAGTGGTATTAACCATGATCTTTGACATGACTGAATGAAACTTGTGAATCATTTGTTTGAAAAATTATGTCTGTATTTACATTTGATTTTTTGAAGCAGTAAATTGATGTGTCATTCCATGGATGGCCAGAAACACTCAATCAACCACGTCACAGTTGGGATTTCATTTATAGGCATTTGAAACAACCCTGCAATTCCTTTGGAGTTCATTCGGTGAACTATAGCACTGGAATTAGTCCTACGAGTGTAATTTGAGGGTATTGAAAAGCCCCATTTGCCTGAAAAAATTTCTACTATAAAGGCTGCCTCCTCTCACCCCTCCCCAGAACCTTCAACCTTTAGTTTCCACCTCTGGAGCAATTCCTTTCTTACTTAACAAAATAAGTGTGTTGCTCTTAGGAAGCTTCTACAGAATGCACAACTGGCGCTAAGCACTTGGAATCTCTCAGAGCACAGCCTAGCATGGAATTGGTAAAAAAAAAAAAACAAAAAACAAAAAACAAAACCATGCTTCACTTGCATCTCTCTTAGTCGGCTAAAGACGTGACCATTATTTTACATTTTATTTATTTATGCCAGGTCGTCTAACTCTGCAGGCTGCTACTGACATAGGGAGTGTCCCTTTTCTGCATAAACATCTATTAGATAAAATGATTTAATCAGCTTTGATGATCTGGAATAACAGGACTTTACCAAGGGACTGGCTATTCTGATGTGAAAGTAAATGTCTTAACCTCCCTCGCCATGACATTTATTTTCCAGTAATGGTGCTGGCTCTGCCTCGGTATCCTTTTAACAGCAGGAGACCATTATCCTGTGAGAATGTTCTCTCCCCTTTCACATTATCTCTTAATTATTGCCCTCTTTTCTATAGACAATGCCCGTAGGAATTTTCATGTAATTTCTCCCCTCCATTCCTCCTCTGACATGTACTGCCATGGGAGAGGATTTGGGTGTTAACCCCAGAAAGCCCAGAACAATGAATCTTGTAGACAGTTGGCTCAGTAACCAAGGAGTCCTTTGAGAGGTGGCTGAGATGCTGTGAGCAACGCACAAGGCAAATGCTTGGGAACTAAAAAATTTGCATTGAAGCCTTCCAGGGAAAGGGGAGGATGACAATGGAAATCGCAAGGTTGGCTGGGAGGGGGGTGGAAGTTTTCGTTTTTCCCACATGCTAGTCTCTCAAAAGCATCCATTTTATTTATTTATATTAGAGAAAAGGTTTCATCCCTCCCACTCACAAAAATAGACCTCACTATGTAAATCCCATCTCTGCCATTTTGTTGAGGCTGTAGCCAGCCAGACTAAAACAGTGCAAAAAACTGCAGAGAACTCCTCTGATGCATCTCAATGGCTGTTTGTTAACCTCAATGCTGACCATTTAAATGCTAACCCTATTAAGCAAGTAATCCCTACACAAGCACCCAGTTCGAGTCATGTAACATTTAATTATCTAACATTTTTTATTTTGTTTTTAATTTACAATACAGGGTAATCTCATACACACACACACACACACAGTGTATATGTATCTATACACATATACACTTTTAGTTTATTGACATTTTACTTTTTTTTTTAACTTTTATTTTAGAGTAGATTTAAGGGGTACATGTGTAGGTTACCTGGATATATGGTGTGATGCTGAGGTTTGGGGTATAAATGATTCCTTCACCCAGGTACTGAACATAGTACCAAATAGTTTTTCAATCTTTGTGCCCCTCCCTCTTCTAGTAGTTCCCAGTTTCTTTGTTGCCATCTTCATGTCTCTGAGTGTCCACTGTTGGGCTCCTACTTATAGGTGAAAACATGTGATATTTGGTTTTCTGTTTCCACATTAATTCGCATAAGATAATGGTCTCTAACTGCATCCATGTTGCTGCAGAGGAGATGATTTCGTTCTTTTTTATGGCTGTGTGGTATTCCATGGTGTATGTGTAACACATTTTCTTTACCCAATCTGTCGTTGATGGATACTTAGGTTGATTCCACGTCTTTGCCATTACAAATACGGTTGCAATGAACATGTAAGTGCATGTGTCTTTTTGGTTAGAAATATTTGTTTTCTTCTGGATATATATCCAATAATGGAATTGCTGGGTTGAATGGTAGTTCTGTTTTAAGTTTTTGAGTAATCTCCAAACTGCGTTCCACACTGGCTGAGTGGATAAGCAGTCCCTTTTCTCTTCAACCTTGCCAGCATCTGGCATTTTTTGACTTTCTAATAATGGCCATTTTGACTGTTGTGAGATAGTATCTCATTGTGGCTTTGATTTGCATTTCTTGATGATTGATGATGTGAAGCATTTTTACATACGTTTTTTGGCTACTTCTTTTGAGAAGTATCTGACCATGTCTTTTGTTCATTTTTAATGGGCAATTTATTTTTTGCTTGTTCAACTGTTTAAGTTCTTTATATAATCTTAATATTAGACCTTTGTCAGATGCATAGTTTGTGAATACTTTCTCCGGTTCTGTAGGTTGTCTGTTTATTCTGTTTATAGTTTCTTTCGATGTGCAGATGCTCTTTAATTAGGTCATACTTGTCAATTTTTCTTTTTGCTGCATTTGCTTTGAGGACTTAGTCATAAATTCTTTCCCAAGGCTGATGTCCAGGGTGGGGTTTCCTATGTTTTCTTCTAGGATTCTTATAGTTCGAGGTCTTACATTTAAATCTTTAATCATTTTTGAGTATACAGTGAAAGTTAGGGGCTCAGTTTCATTCTGTATGTGGCTAGCCAGTTTATCCCAGCACCCTTTATTAAATAGGGAGTCTTTTTTACCTCTGCTTCACATACACACTTTAAAGGAACACTTTAGAAAACAAGTTTATGAAGTTTACGTTCAGGCATAAGTGTTTCTCGTGTATTATTTATGAATTCGTGGGACCCTGCATGAAGGTTACTATTTTCTGTAAAGGCACAAACAAAATCCATTGAGAAGTGCTCCCCAACCCCATTGCATTTGCATGTTAGCTAAAGCGATCCAGGGAATTCTCCGAAATTTGCTATTAATATTTATTGACTGTAATTATGCTGTCATATAATGGGGAATATAAGCTCTGATTGCAGGCATTTCTGGCAATGAAAGAGTAAGGCTTTAAGTCTTTTCCTATTTCTTGGACAATACAGGGAAAAAATTCCTGGTGCTTTTTCAACATAATATAAAGGTCACTGACAATAGCCCACCTATTGATGCTGATGTGTGACATTTAAACTGAATACAAAGAAAGCATGATAAGCATTAAAAAGAACTAGTTGCTTTCAAGATAATGCTGTTTACCAAATCATTTCTCTTTGAAAAAAATAGTAACATTCCAATTTATTTCTTAGACATTGCTTGAAAATATACACATCTATTTTGAATAAACAACAGTATCTATCACTGATATTTAATCTACTACTACTACTACTACTAAATTTATCAATAATATATTTTAAATATGGCCTAGGCTGTGAAAACTAGAACCTGGGGAAATATTCTTTGGATGATATGATCAGTTATTATGTTTTAGTTAAAAAAAAAAAATTGGGCCATGTGTGGTGGTGCATACCTGTAATTGCAGCACTTTGAGAGGTTGTGGTGAGAGGATTGCTTCAGGCCGGGACTTGGAGACCAGTTTGGGCAACATAGTGAGACCCTGTTTCAAAAATAAAATAAATAGCTGGGTGTAGTAGCATGCATCTGTAGTCCTAGGTACTTGGGAGGCTGAGGTGGAAAGACTGCTTGAACCCAGAAGTTCGAGCCTTCCATAAGCTATGATCACTCCACTGTACCCCAGCCTGGGCAACAGAGCAAGACCCTGCCTCTAAAAAATAATTTTTTAAAAATCAAGGTGTTTATGTAATAGGATGCGGGCATATATGTGGTCAAAAAAAAATACTAAGTCATTTAGAAAATTGTTGTATTTTTGCCATATAGATAAGATACCAATAAGGAGCTGAAGTGATCTGATTTGTCTCTGTGAAATGAAATGGTTTAGCTCGATTTATAAAATTAACCCCTGTTTTAGCATTTTGTTGTCTGAGCCTGGGTGAGTGGTTAATAGGGTATGTTTCACTGAAAGAACTCCCAGTGGACTCTCCCACCCAGCAACAAAGATAGCTTAAAACACATTGCTCAGACAGTTATGTTAGAAGAGTCTGAGGGATGAGTAGGAAGAAAAGGTAGGGATCAGTAGCAGTAGCAGTAGCATGAGTCCATTTATCTGAATGAGGAACCACCTTGTAGTTTCAGATGTGGGATTCAAAGGTTCTTAGCCATTTGAATTAGTGGTTCTCAATGTTTGTTGGACATTGTAATTTCCTTTTAAACATTGATCAGGCCATACCTGAGACCAGTTAATCACCATCCCTCAGGCATGGATCCAGGCCTCAGCTATTTTCTCAAACTTCCTGAGTGGTTCTGATATGCAGTTAAGTTTGAGAACCACTACTGTAAATGCACGGGCCTTACACAAGAGAAGATTCAGCTTCTTGAGGTGAAAGTATTTGTTCCTCTAAAATGCATATGATAGAACTTAAAGCCCAAGGCAATGGTATTAAGAGGTGAGGCATTTGGGGAAGTGATGAAGTCATGAGGGCTCTGCCCTCATGGTTGGATTAGTCCTCTTGTAAAAGAAGTTGAAGGAACCACCCTAGTGCCTTTTGCTCTCTCATCTCTTCTGCCAAGTGAGGACACAGGGTTTGTCCCCTCCAGGGGATGCAACAAGAAACCACCATCTTGGAAGCAGAGAGCAGCCCTCGCCAGACACCAAACCTGTTGGTGCCTTGATCTTGAACTTCCCAACCTCCAGAACTGTGAGAAATAAATCTGTGTTATTTGTAGATTACCTAGTCTAAAGTGTTTAGTTGTAGCCACACAAAGAGACAAAGACATAAGGTATGGGAAGAGGAAAAGCAAACTTAAATGCCACTTCCCATTTGCCAAAGGACCTGATGAGGAAGAAAGAGACGATGCATTCACTAAAATGGGTCATGAACAAGCCCCATTTTCACCCTTGCAGGCAAAGTAAGTGCTCACTGAGTAGAAGTGGGGGGAATGGTAATTTAGGCAGCCGACTTCACTGGGTCAGGAGGGGAATAGTATTTCCATGAGTGGGTCTTGTATACAACACATTTGGATGCCCTGTATATCATGGTTTCACCCTTCTGTACTGCATACTTAATATATCTTCACTTAACTCTCACATATAACACGTAAGACTTTCCCCATTTTACAGACAAGGTCTTTGAGTTCTGAAATTAGACTAAATGAGAGGTCAGATGGGCAAGTTGAAAGTTTATCAGACAATATGAAATCAGAGTTGATTTGTAAACTAACTGAAAGGAAGTTGTTGATAGTAAACAATTGAGCTTCACTTTTGCTCTAGTATTATTCAACACAAAGTTGCTAATGGTATTTAATATTTTGGAAAACTGGCTTAAGATGAAGAACAGACTTGAGTTAGCCGGAATGATGGTTCCAGACCAGGAAAATAAGATTAATTCTATTTAAATAATTTGCCTACATGTATATTTTAAAAATCAACTGTTTTAAAGATAGAGCTGAGAGCACCTGAAAGCACAATTTGTATTTAAAAACTTTTAGGATTTTTATTATTTTGCTTTGCTTCCTTTTTCCTTCTTTTGGTTTTCAAAAAAAAAAAAAAAAGGAATTTCAGGCAATTTTGAGGTGTAATGCATGTTAAAAATAGATTAAATGCAATGAAAGCACTTTGCAAGTGACTAGTACAAAGTAAGTGCAGATTATTGTCAGCTAATGTTATTAGTATTATTACTGACTCTTATAAGGGGAGGAAAATATTTTTCTTCTTCAGCCATCATTAGATTCATGGCTGAGGTCCCTATAAAAAAAGACAAATTAACAAGAAAAAAATACAGATTTATTTAATATAGGTTGTATGTGACACGGGAGACTCTGTAAGGCCAAGAAGACCCAGAGAAACAGATGAAAACTTGTGTATTTTTATGCTTAGCTTTGATGAAAAGGAGACAGTCATGGAGACTTATGATTGGAGGACAAAAAAGTATGATCTAATGGGAGTAAATTATGGGAAACTTAGCAAGGACTTATTGTTCAGATTCTTTTCTGTTTTCCTGTGCCTCAAGGTTAAGAATGCTCCTTTCTTCTGGGCATAGGAGTTCTGAAATTAGAGTCCTATGCCTCTGGAATGATGGGCTTATGATCTGCTTCAGGAGAGAAAGGCAAGGGGAAGGTGAGGGTGACCTTCCTGCCTCAGCTGTTTTCTCAAATGCCAAAGTGCTATATTTTGAAGTAGCTTTCTTGAACCCTATCATTAATTAGCAGAAGTCCCTGCATTATATGAAAGACTCATAATCTGCTCCAAAATGTTCATTTTACACATGAAGAAAGTGAGGCTTACTGAGTGCATGTAACTGTCCAATGCCCTTAGATAATACCTGACTCCTTTTCTCCCAATTCCTATGTCATGACACTGCTCCCACGTGCTGGACATTTACTATGCTTTTTGTGTTAAATTTTATCTTAACAATAACTTAATTACAAGAGACATTAGCATTCCCGTTTTACAGGTGAGAAAACAGCTTCAGAGTTCTTAAAAAAAACATGTACCAAGTCATGTAGCTGTAAGTCAGCAGTCATGGGTTTCAAACCGGGGCATTTGGACCTCAGTGGTTAGTTGGTCCTTAAAGTTTTAAGACTTGGGTCATTTTGAATACTGAGGTTCCAGATATTTTTTATTTCTTTTTGCTAAGTTATGTACTCTAACCAAATATGGCTTCTATCTCATTCGTATGCATGTTTACTTACACTACTACTAACAATTAACATAATTATGAAAATATTTTAATGTTCTGATTTAGTGAATGGAACTGTAATGTACAAAAAGACTTAGTTTCTGGCCAGGCTCAAACCTGTAATCCTAGTACTTTGGAAGGCCAAGGTGGGCAGATCACCTGAGTTCAGGAGTTTGAGACCAGCCTGGCCAACATGGTGAAACTCCGTCTCTACTAAAAATACAAAAAAATTAGCTGGGTGTGGTGACAGGCACCTGTAATCCCCACTACTTGGGAGGCTGAGGCAGGAGAATCGCTTGAACCCAAGAGGCAGAAGTTACAGTGAGCCGAGATCACCTGGGTAACAAGAGCAAAACTCCATCTCAAAAAAAAAAAAAAAAAAAAAAAAAGACTTAGTTTCCAAAGCTTTCATCATTTATTGATAAGTTTTTATCCAATAACACTTGACCTGGTATTCAAAAACTTGGCCATCATAAAAACGAATGAGGTCATTCCTTTGCAGGTACATGGATGGAGCTGGAAGCCATTATTCTCAGCAAACTAATGCAGGAACAGAAAACCAAACACCACACGGTCTCACTTATAAGTGGGAGCTGATTGATGAGAACACATAAACACACGAGGGTAAACTACACACACTGGGCACCTGTTTGGGGTGGGGAGGCAGAGCCTCAGGAAGAATAGCTAATGGACACTGGGCTTAATACCTGGGTGATGGGATGATCTGTGCAGTAAAGCATGACGGCGCATGTTTAACTATGTAACAAACCTGCACATCCTGCACATGTACCCTTGAACTTAAAAGTTCAGAAAGAAAATCTGTGCTATTCATCATTGTTAACCAGCCCCATCTCAATCAACACACTACCTCTATCATGTAGAGGAATCTTGAGAATTTATCTCAACTTGTAGTTTCTAATCCCAAGCTTCAGTCTTGCCATCAGCAGAGAAACAAATTAAAAAAATACTTGGCCATATTTCAGTATGAAAATAACTTAACTCTCACATATAACACTGTAAGACTTAACTCTCAACTTTATTTTTTTTCTATTTAGAAATTTTACTATATACACACCATCCTTGAACTTTTTATGATAAATGCTTCTCTTATTGAATATGTTGCCAGTTTGCTCTTGCCATGTCTGTTAGAGTTTCAGAAGGATTTTGGTTTTGAATATTTTAAAATTTCCTAATGAAGTAAGCCTCTTGGGAACTCTGAGCCCTTCCTTATCTTACTTGATCCCGCTCCTTTCTTCCTGTAAATGTTTGCTGTGTGCCTCCCACGTCTCGGGCACTGCTGTGGGCATGGAGTTTCAGCTGTGAACAGAAGACAATTGTGCTTGCCCTTGTAGAGCTCAACTTCCCTTCCTCTCTGCTACCATTTTAAATGTTTACTACTCTCAGACCATATTTAGTGGTAAAGAAATGTTTGTTCTTGGCTATCATTTTTTCTTCCAGTGGACATACCTGTGAAATGTAATGCCATCTATTCTATTAATCATTTGGAAATATCTCGGTCTCTTCTGGTTTAAAACTCTTTAGATTTAATTTGGTCTCATTTAGAAAACTGTCTTTGGTGGATTTAAGCTCAGTCAAGTCTGTCTTCTCCCCTTTCATCCTTCTACTGGGATACTTCTAGCTTTCCAAATAGCTACTTACATCTAATCTGCTCTTGGAGAACTGGAACTGAAAGAGCCCAGGGAATTTCACCCCAAAATATGGCACCCTGCCATGCTGATTATTTGAAAATAAAGGATCTTGAAGGTCAGCAGATGCTGAAAGAGGCTCTGCCCTGATATTCTCTTATCGGCCCTAAGACTGGACCTGCCAGAGAAAAACAACTGCCTTCCATTCCTTCCCTGAAATCTCTTTATCTATGGCAGAAAAGGAGGCTGAGGACTGCCACCATACCTGGATAGACTTTTCCACAAGATGATGTCTGACTCTTGGGCTTATTCAAACTCCACAGAGAACTGTTTGCAAATTAATTTCTGTCTCCTGGCTCCATTCATTCTCCCTAATAATCGTTTACTACCCCTCAAAACATTTTTTACACTTCCCATATTCCCCCTCTCCTATGAAGAAGGTTATATAAACACCTGCACCTCATTGGGTTATAGGATAATCATTCTTCTGTAATTTCCCTGTGTTTATGCATGTTAATAAAATTGTAGGACTTTTACCTGTCCTGTCTATCATTAATTCACGTCAACAAACTTAAGACTGGAACCTTCAGAGGGAAAGTTTAAACTTCACTACAAAACTAACACACCAGATGTGAGAAAAGTGAATTACTAGGGGCAAGAAATTCTAGATTCACATAGAGCATAGATTTAGCCCAAATGGAATTTAAATCCTCATCACAATGTTATATATTTTCTTTGAACTTGATGTCATTTTGTTGCCAAATTTTCCTAATAGCGTCTTGTCTGTATTATGTAGTTGTGCAAAAATCCACACTAATTGTAGAAGAAAAGCATAGTGAAATGTGACACAGACCTGACACTCAGAATGACTGCAGAGGAACAGTGGTCCACAACCTCTTCAACAGGAATCCCAAGCATAACTTATGCTGATGAAATGTAAATGTCTAAATCTAATAACATATGACAGAAATTTTAATATTTTATTGTATAATAAGAAAAGGTCTTTCTATTTCTATTTTTAAAGTCCTGATGCAACATTTTCTAAGTGACCTAGGTCTGATTTGAAAACAGTCTTTTTCACAGTGAACACTATTGAAGGCTGAAGCTTGTTTAAGAGAAGGCTGGAGCAACCACAGATTGAATTTTTATTAGTGTAGTAGGAATAAGGGTGAGAGAAAAGACTAAAACGTTCAGAGCAGTCTGAGATACGTGAGGTTTGCAGGCTCAGAGGAAGTTGAGTATAGGACTTCACTCCTGGCTCGGTCCAAACCCCGCCCCCAACCTATGACTGGAGGTAATTGGTTAAAGGCATTTTGTTCCTAACTAGCTGCCTGGTCCATTATCTTCATGTTCCTAGAATTTGTGATACAAGAAACAACATATAGCCAATCAATAGCTAATGTAATTTCAATTTAAATTCTTGGTAAACAACTCAGGAACTGCCTCCTCTTTCCCTTTAAGGATCCTCTTGCAACTCTTAATTGAGGTTGTATTCAGGGCAGCTGGAATCTGCTCCTGGCTAGCAATCATCAAGCCTGGCCCAGAGAAACAATTTATTTAATTTTGTCTCAGCTTCTTCCTTTTAGACCGACAAAGGTTAATGTATTTCGGTTTTTATTTTATTTATTCGATTTTGTTTTAGGGACAGGTTCTTGCTCTGTCATCCAGGCTGGAGTGCGGTGGTATGATTATAACTCACTATAACTTTGAACTCCTGGGCCTAAGGGATCTTCTTGCCTCAGCCTCCCAAAGCACTGGGATTATAGGTGTGAGCCACTGAGCCTGGCTTCTATTTTCAAGTAATTGCTGTTGCATTTTCCCTTTTGATTTTTTCCCCTCATGCAACCCTTTAGCTTTAAGACTTGGTTATGGGATGGCAGTCAGCAAAAAAGCTTGGCTGTGCTAGGTACGCTGTGAGAGACACGCGTCAGAATTGTTCCACTAAGGGGTAAGAAAGGTGGCGTACTTACCTATTGATTTGGATTCCTTGTTGGTTGAGGGTTGCCCCAAAGTCAGGAACTGTGACCTGCTCTGCTCATTCCTTGGCCTCAGGCAGAGGGCTGGGGGAAGCCATCAGCGTGTGGAAGCTCTCTGTAGATGACCTTGTAGTAGGCAAGAGCATACAGGGAGGACGCCAACAGTCAACTAGTCAAATTGATTATTCACTAAAAACAAATACTTATTAGCAACTGATAGAGACAGGAGACAGTCAAGGTCCCCAGCGATACCACGACTTCAAGCCTAAAACAGCCTGAAGGCTGAAAAACCGGACTGCTTGTCCTGGATGAAGCCCACCATTTTCTGACTGATTCTCTCTCAATAGTGCCCACCTGTGCACCGGGAGGATGGGGTGGAGCCTGGAAAAGTTCGTACTGTTTGCAGGTGGGAGGAATCTGGCCTCCACCGTTCCTGGGGTAATCTGGGATTCAATCTGTGAGAAGGAAACCTGCCAGCAGGACACTCTCTCGCTTTGCTGAGAGTTATTCTTCCTTTTTTCCTTTTTTCCCAATAAATTTCATTTTCCTCAACCTTCTGTGTGTCTGAGAGCCTCATCGTTCCTGGTCGCGTGACAAGGGCCCAGTTTTAGCTGAGCTAAGGAGAAAGTTCTGCAACACAGCCTGTGTGTACATTTTAGGTACTGTATTGGTGTGCAAGGCCTGCCATAACAAAATGCCACAGACTGGGTGGGCTAAACCACAGAAATATTTTCTCATAGTTCTGGAGAATGGAAGTCCAAGATCAAGGTGTCAGCAGGGTTGATTTCTCCTGAGGCCTCTCCTTGGCTTAGAGATCACCATCTTCTCTCTGTGTTTTCCATGGTCTACTATCTCTGTGTTTCTATGTCCCAATTTCTTTTTATAAAGAAATCAATCAGATTGGATTAGGGCCCAGCTAATGGCCTCATTTTAACTTAATTACCTGTTTAAAGGCCCTCTCTCCACATAGTCATGCACCACATAATGACCTTTTGGTCAATGAGGGACCACTTATATGACAGCAATTACATCAGATTATAATGGGTCTAAAAAATTCCTATCGGTATAAGGTCTTAGTGCAATGCATTACTCATATATTGTAGCGATGCTGGTGGAAACAAACCGACTGCACTGCTGGTTGTATAAAAGTACAGCAAATACAATTACAGCACATAATACTTGAAAATATTAATAAATGACTATTACTGGCTTATGTATTTACTCTATTATACTTTTTAGTTATTTTAGAGTGTACTCGTTCTACTTAAAGAAAAAAGTTAACTGCAAAACAGGCTCAGGTATGTCCTACAGGAGATATTTCAGAAGAAGGCACTGTGATCATAGGAGATGACAGCTCCATGAATACTATTTCCCCTGAAGACCTTCCAGTGGAACAAGATATGGAGTTGGAAGACAGTGATATTGACAATCCTGACCCTATGCAGGCCTAGGCTAATGTGTGTGTGTGTCTTAGTTTTTAACAAAAATGTTTAAAAAGTTAAAAAAAAATTTAAATAGAAGAAAGTTTACAGAATGAGGATATAAAGGAATTATTTTGTACAGCTGTTTAATGTGTTTGTGCTTAAGCTAAATATTATTACAAAAGTCAACAAGTTAAAAAATTTAGAAGTTTATAAAATAAAAAATTTTCAGTAAAGTTACTTCGTTATTGAAGAAAGAAAAATACTCGTGTATAAATTTAGTGTAGCCTAGGTGTAGAGTGTTTATAAAGTCTATGTTAGTGTGCAGTGATGTTCTAATCCACTGCATTCACTCACCGCTCACTCACTGACACGCCCAGAACAATCTCCAATCCTGCAAGCTGAATTCATGGTAAATGTCCTATGTAGGTTGTATTAGTCCATTCTCACACTGCTATAAAGATACTATCTGAGACTGGGTCATATATAAAGGAAAGAGGCTTAATTGACTCACAGTTCTGCATGACTTGGAAGGCCTCAGGAAACCTAATCATGGCGGAAGGGGAAGCAGGCACATTTTATATGGCAGCAGATGAGAGTGAGCATGTGAGAGTGCAGGAAAAACTGCCATTTATAAAACCATCAGATCTCAGGAGAACTCACTCACTATCATGAGAACAGCCTGAGGGAAACCACCCCCATGATCCAATCACCTCCCTCCTTGACACATGGGGATTACAGGTCCCTCCCTCAACATGGGGGGATCACAATTTGAGAAGAGATTTGGGTAAGGATACAGAGCCAAACCATATCATAGGTGTACCACTTTTAATCTTCTGTACCATATTTTTACTGTGCCTTTTCTATGTTTACATATGTTTAGATACACAAATACCATCAGTCCCCTGGATTCATGGGTTCTGCGTCTGTGTATTCAACCAATTGGAGATCACAAATATTTGAAAAACATAAAATTTCATCTATACTGAACATGTACAAACATTTTTCTTGTCATTGTTTCCTAAATAACATAGTATAACAAGTATTTACAAAGCATTTACATTTTTTTAGGTATTATAAGTAATCTAGTGATGATTTAAGTACTGTATACAAGAGGATATGCGTTAGGTTATATGCAACTACTATGCCATTTTATATTAAAGACTCTAGCATCTGCAGATTTTGGTATCCATGGGAGGTCCTGAAACCAATTCCCCATGGATATCCAGGGATGACTGTATTTATTTTTGTGTTATAGTTGCCTACGGTATTCAGTACAGTCCCATACCATACAGGTTTATAGCCTAGGAACAATAGGCTATTCCACATAGCCCAGGTGTGTGGTAGACCATACCACTTAGGTTTGTGTAAGTGCATTCTATGATGTTTGCACAATAATGAAATGGCTCAGTAATGCATTTCTCAGAAAACATGCTCATCATTAAGCAACACATGACTATGCAATTATATTCTGAGAAGCTAGGGGTTAGACCTTCAACATATAAATTTTGGGGGGACAAAACTCAGTTCACAACAGGTACTATTGGATGCATAAGGGAAGCAAAGATTATCCAAATCTTAAAGTAACTTGGGTAATGCGGGTCACTACAGAGAGATATTGGTCACTTTTCTGTGTGATGGACTATTTTATTGATGCCCCCTCTTGAGGGAATAGTTTGAGATTAAGTATAAATCTATATACTGAATGGCAGCTTCTCCAACTTCCTTCATCTCCTGTTTCTGTAGTTCATACCCCTGGGTAGAAATTTGGAAGGTTTTTCTCATAAGAAACTCATCATCTATAGGAAATAGTAAATATGGACAGTTGGAGGTCTTCCAAAAGAAATCCAGTTTATATCCTGAGTGTCTTACAAGTAAAATAATCCATAGTCCAAAAAACTGGTCAAAAAAAAAAAAAAAAAGAAGAAAAGAAAAAACCAGGACATCAAACCAGGTTTTCAGTGCCTCATTCTAAGGTATATACAGATACCAAAAAACCAGGATATATTTAAAGAAAACTTCCAAAATGAAAACTCACTAAAACAAACACATGAGTAAATTGCAGGCAACAGGGACAATGAAGAGAATAATTTTTAAAAGTTTAAAAATTATAAAAATAGGCCGGGCGCGGTGGCTCAAGCCTGTAATCCCAGCACTTTGGGAGGCCGAGACGGGCGGATCACGAGGTCAGGAGATCGAGAGCATCCTGGCTAACACGGTGAAACCCTGTCTCTACGAAAAAATACAAAAAACTAGCTGGGCGAGGTGGTGGGCGCCTGTAGTCCCAGCTACTCGGGAGGCTGAGACAGGAGAATGGCATAAATCCGGGAGGCGGAGCTTGCAGTCAGCTGAGATCTGGCCACTGCACTCCAGCCTGGGTGACAGAGTGAGACTCCGTAAAAAAAAAAAAAAAAAAATTATAAAAATATCAGAGATATGAAATCTGTGAAGATGCTCCAGTGATAAAAAGGGGAAAAATCAGAGAAAAAAAGCTGAAATAACAAAATTAAAGTTGAAATAGAAAACAACATAAAGAGAATTGTAACATAGAACAAAAACATAAGGTATTTATGATATTAACTAGGACATCTAATATCTGACTAATAGGTTAAAAGAGAACAGAAAAAAAAATGAGAGAAAATCAGCTAAAAAAAATTGAAGAAAATTTCCCAATAGTGAAGGACCCACAGAGCATGTGCTATAATGAATAAAAGAGACTTATATTAAGGAACTTCATTATATAATATTAAAAGATTAGGGATGAAAACTTACAGCAAGAAAACTACAAAAAGACAAATACAGTAAGTGGAGAAAAATATGACATCAACCTGGAGGTAGAAAGTATGAGTGATACCTTCAAATCCTGGTGAAAAATTATTTTTAACCTGAGATTCTATTCACAACCAAACTGATATCACATATTAGTCCATTTTCACACTACTATAAAGACATACCTAAGACTAGGTAATTTATAAAGAAAAGAGGTTTAATAGCTTCATGGTTTTATGGGCTGTTCAAGGTTCTGCTCCTGGGGAGGCCTCAGGAAACTTACAATCATGGCAGAAGGCAAAGGAGAAGCAAGTAAATCTTCACATGGCCAGCGGGAGAGAGAGAGAGAGAGAGAGGGAGAGAGAGAGAGAATGGAAAGTGGAAAGGTGCTATGCACTCTAGATCTCTAGAGGTGCTAAACAACTAGATCTCTTAAGAACTCTACCATGAGAACATCAAGGGGGAAGTCTGTCCCCATGATTCAATCACCTCCCAACAGTCCCCTGTTCCAACACTGGGAATGACAATTTGACGTGAGATTTTGGTGGGGATACAGAACCAAACCATATCATATCAAATATGAAAGGAAAGACATTTCAAACATGCAAGAACTCAAAACATTTACTTCCCCCATACCTTTTCTCAGGATACTGCAGAAAGATATACACAACCAGAATGAGTCGGTAAGACAAGAAAAAGACAGCTTCAGGGTCAGGCAAGAGTGCATCCAACACAACCTAAGAATGTGGCTAGGCGGTTCCATATAGCACTATAGCTAGGCAGGCTTTCTAAGGGAATCCCTAGTTCAAACTCTAGGAGGAAGTTCTCTATTAAAAAAAAAAAAAAAAAAAAAAAAAGAGAGTGAGAGAACTGTTATGCACATTTAGGAAGAGATTCTGTCATGTCTAGATCTGATGACTACATAATTGCAGCATCACTTTTGTGCCCAGGAGAGAGCAATGATGAGGGCAAAACTGATGAATTGCAAACAGTCGGGCAGAAAGATGAATTATTGGCGATGTCACGGAGCCACTTAATGAAGCAACCCTGGAACTGTCTACATCTGGATTTCATGGTATGTGAGAAAATATATTTTCTCACTATTTATGACAGCCAATGTAAGTACTTGCATCTGAGGGATCCTAAGTGATGGAAGTATAGGCAGGTGTAGCTGAAAGAACTGGAGCCTCAGTGAAAGCTACACTGAGGTGTTCCTTAGGGAAAATCATGAGAGGGAATGAAGTTTAGCAGGGCAGGTCAGACTGAGAAGCAGACTATAGCTGAGGGAAGGGACAGTGTTTTCCACTAGCTTTAATGCCCCCTTTCCCATTCCTCCCCACCACTGACATAGCTTCCCCTGGACTGTCTGCACTCAGAAGAGGAGGAACATAAAATGATGTAATGTAATGCAATGTAATTTGATATAATACAGTACAATAGCATAATAATATAATGTAATACAATGCAGTATTATAATATTACAATATAATATATTATTTTAATATGTTAATATACTATTACATATCACAGGAGATCCAAATATTTCTGCTATGTAGAGAGTTAATTGATCACAGAGCTAACCACTATGTGGACAATTGGTCATGGATAGAATATTGTATTAATAATGTACTGCTGTATAACAAACCATTACCAATTTTAATGGCTTAAAATAACAATCATTTATTGGGTTCAGGACTCTGGGGGTCAGCAATTTAGGCTGGGCCCAGCTGGGTGGTTCTGATATTGGCCAGGTTGCTTCATGCATCTGTGGGGAGCTACAGGCAGCCTTGCTTCTGGGAGCTGGCTGGCTATCCCCTGGGCTGGTGGGGGTGACTGACCCATATGGTCTCTTACCCTCCTGCAGGCTAGCTGGGTTTTTTATATCTTGATGGTTGTAGAAGTCTGAGAAGCCTATGTAGGTAAGGCATATGTCACTTCTGCTACATTCTGTTTGTCCAAGCTAATTGCACAGCTAGCCCATATTCAAGGGGGGAAATTGACTCCACTTCTTGAGGAAAATGTCATGGATAAAGGAAGTGGGGGTTGGAGAGTTGGTGCCATTTTTGCAAGCAATCTACCACACATATCCCAGTGGAAAATGGAACAGAGGGCCATCTGAAGCATCAGGCAATGAGGGGAGGGGTTGCAAATGTATGGGAAACAGCTCTAATTGTATGAGAGGCAAACACCCACCTGACCATACAGCAGAGTCAGTTCTGACCATCGGAGGGGTCAGAACGGCATCTGGGAAGGGGCAGAGAAGCTTCTGTTAGTGCTGCATTCCAAGAGTTAGGGCAAGCAGCCCGGGATAAAACACCTTGTCAAGAAGTCAGGAGAGAACATGAGTGAACTTCTTTTTGAGTTATGTAACACTCTTGGTGATTTTCAGAAATAACAAAAGGAGACTGTACCAAGACTGGTGTGATGGAGTTGAGGTGGGTTTGGGTGGCTGGAATCCAGAGTAATTTCAGTATTAATGTGTCACATTTGCACATGTCATTTATCTTGTAGAAGACAGAGTAATTGCTCATAGAATATATGCGGCATGGTTCTAATGCTAACGTCTAGTTCTTCATCAAATGAGTTTATTAGCCACAAGCAGCCAAGACCACCATTTCTGACCAGGACCTGCCTGGACATGCCTTTTTCATCATCCTAGGTCTATCTAGGTTGTTACTCTCTTTGGGTAGATCAAGAGTCTGCTGTTTTATACCAGATCGAGAGTCTGCTCTGTTACAGCCTCATTTGCCTTGAAACAACAGTTACCCGGCATCAGATTCTTTGTACTGACTGTAGATTTCTCAGGCTCCTTGGCCTGAAGATTCTGAAATTCAGCTACTAAGTTAACATTTGATAGTTTCAGTGTTTTATTTTCTTTGTCTTTTTTCTTTTCTTTTTTGATACAGGGTCTCTGTCACCCAAGCTGGAGTGTAGTGGTGCCATCATAGCTCACTGCAGTCTTGACCCCCTGGGTTCAAACTATCCTCCCAACTCCACCTCCCACGTAGCTGGCACTATAGGCATTCACCACCACACCCGGTTAATTTTTAATTTTTTGTACAGATGGGGTCTCACTACGTTGTCCAACCTGGTCTTGAACTCATGGGTTCAAGTGATCATCCTGCTTTGGCCTCCCAAATTGCTGGGATTACAGGTGTGAGCCACCACACCTGGCAAGTGGTCCCTATTCTTATAAGATGATGCATGGATATTTGGAATTCTGGACCTGAAGGAGTTGTATTCTTTTATAATGCATATTCCAAATGATTTTATTTCTACATGAGAATAATGTCACTGCACTCTGGTCTCCATTCTGATTTTCCTGCATGCACGGCAGTTTTAGTAGTTGTGGGATTCATCTTATTGTTTGACATCTGGAAGGCAGTTTCCAAGTCTGAAGGCCTTGAATGCCTCCCTCACTGTGGAAAATCACTGAATTTTCATGTTATTTTGTCAAACATTATTTTACTCTTTCTTTTCTTCTCTGCTGCTTCTCCCCAGCTTATTTAAGAATCTGTTGTCCATTTGAGGTCACACTGACAATGTATCCACGGTAACTAACTTACATGAACTAATAAAATAATTAAATGCCAAGGCTTGTCTTCTTGATGGAAAACAGGAAACGGGGATATCAAGGGAGTGATACTAGTTGGAGGAGACCAACCTATGCACAGTGTGTAGAAAAATTGAGGAGGGGGAGGCGGTCAGGGCGAACCGTCCTCTTTCCCTACAAATCCTCAATTTATACAAACTGATGAGAATAATGTATTTTGATTATATTTTTATGATGTATTAAATGTGTACATGTATTAAATGTAAAATGTATTTTAAAATCACAGATTTCTTATTATATATTTAATTATTTGTTAGTGTTATCTTTAGCCTGAAAGGTTTCTTATTCTATTTTTAGAGGAAAGGTAAATTGCAACACATGCAAAACAGCTTACTCTTAACGCATATGGAAGATGACTAATGCTTATTTGTAAAATTTTCCCCATCATGTTAAAAGGTTCTGTGTATAACAGTTTTTCCAATAATAAATAATTTATTAAGCATCCATAAATATTCATTACTATTTTTGAAATTGATACAGTCTGTTACATTTTTTGATGGGATTAGTTTTGGGAGAGATGGCTTTTAAGAGCAACCTTCAATCAGTAAAGGTTTCCCTAATTTTAGATTTCACAGTGAATCAAATGAGTTCTGAGATACTATGTGTATCTTATTTATGTGTGTAGATCATTATGCGAAAATTACACAGTGGAAACATATTTGTGATAGTTAGAATATACATTTAGATAGATGGATGGGTGGATAGATAGATGATACGTATATAGAGATATAAATTCATCTTTGCAAGCGTCTAGGATTGTGGCAGAAGAGGGTCCACCAAAAATGCTAAATCTCCCTTGTGGGCTGAGATAGTGACCAGAGAAAATTGTCTATTTTCCTAAGTAAGGTTCATATATCAAGGCAGGTTGCCCAAGTGTAAGAAATCTGAGCAGGGTGGCCCCACAGAGAGATGGAAAAGAAGGCTTAATCCAGGCAGAAGTTTTAACAGCTGGGACCAAAATACCAGACTTCTGGTTTTATTCCATATGATACCAGGAGATCCCATTGTTGGGTAAAGCTTGCAGATGACCAAAGGAGAACCATTTCTGTCATGAGGCGCTTCCATGGGTCTCCTTGTCCACTCATGACTCCAGCTTTCCTGTCTGTCTAGAGCTTCCCTTCTATCAACTTTCTTCTTCTTCCCGTATCATTTTGTCTTCCGGTAAGTTAGGGAGGAGGGAATAACCATAAATACCATTTTAAAAAGCCACAAATCTCTGCCTTTCTCTTAGTCCTATCCTAAAAACAAACAAGCAAGCAAAAAAATGGTGAGTTTTTGCTAGGGAGAAAGTTAAGACACTTTAATTAATGTTTTAAAATTTAAATCAAAGTCTTCAATATGCAAAACATGGCATAAAAGTTAGAAAAATCATAAGAAATAATGTACAATAGAATTTTCATTGTAGTAACCCTTGTACTTGTGTTTATCTGCTTCTTTTTATCTAAACATAGCCATATTTTAACAGCTTGGACTCCAATTATTATCCCTAAAGTTGAGATCATTCTTGTTCATTAAAAGTTACATTTCTCATGTCTTTATAAGCCTTTTTCAATCTTGCTATGAATAAATTGGCATTTATTTTCTCTGAATGTGTTGGTTTTAAGTATTTTACTCATTTAAAGACTGCAAAAGATTTGTGATATTACCCAGAGGTTTATATTTGTCATGAAGTATTACTATAGGAAAATTCACCTATTTTGAATTTAAGAAAGTTTTATTTATAACTTTCATGTTTTCTTCAGTTTTGTTTGCTGTTTTTTAAATTTTATGATTAGGGATCTTGAGTATGAAGTCTTTCTAAACATGAATCACAGAGTATTTGCCATTATTTTGGGGACGTTACATTTGCAACTCTGTTACTCTCCTCAAAGAAATGACTCACATTAGATTGCATTCTAAGATACTAAATTATGAATCATTTCTGAGGATTCACACTTCCTTTTTTTCTTATTATCTTTGACTTGAGTCCCCTACAGCTGAGTAAATGTAGTTTTTGATGGTAATGAAATTATAGGTTCACAATCCCCTAATTGCTCACCAAAATCCAACAAGTGCTGAAAACTGACAAATTTTTCATAATTAATTTGGTAGCATGTTGACCTATTCTGAATATGTTCAGAATAATGTGGTAAAACCAAACCTAAAACGACATGCAACTCATTAATTGATGAGGAAACCAGTTAGATGGCAAGTCTGGTTCGAAGGAGAATTTAAGTATATAAGTTTATATAGTCAGGCAGTCAAATAAATGCTGTAAGAAAATTTTGTGAATAGATTTTAAAAATGGTTAATGACATACAAAGTAAAGAACTTAGTTATCTTTTCTACCCCACAGGAATCTATAAATTATCGTGTAATTTCAGAGTCTTTGGACTCTAATTAAAAAACATTAAATAACAAAATCAAATATAGGCGCATTCTCCTTGATATTTATATAATCTATAATTAAACAATGATACTGAAAGAACATGTAACTATTGTGTTAGTCCATTTTCACACTGCTATAAAGAACTTCCTTGAGACTGAGTAATTTATAAGGGAAAGAGGTTTAATTGACAGTTCTGCATGGCTGGGGAGGTCTCAGAAATTATGAGACCTCAATTATGGCAGAAGGGGAAGCAGGCACCCTCTTCACAAGGTGGCAGGAGAGAAGAACAAAGAAGGAACTTTCGAAGACTTATAAAACCATCAGATCTATGACAACTCACTCGCTATCATAAGAGCATGTGGGAAACTACCCTCATGATCCAGTCACCTCCCTCCCTCGACATGTGGGAATTATAAATCAAGGTGAGATTTGAATGGGGACACAGAGCCAAACTGTATTAGTTATCGTTAGACTTTATTTCTAATTTTGAACAAGTTTCTCAACTGCACCCCTACGTCCACCATGATCATAACTAATCTCAAAAGTTTATTCTTTTTTATGGAGGTAAAATACACGTATACAATTTATTGTCTTTACCATTTTCAAGTGCACAGTTCAGTGGCAATAAATATTTGCATTCTTTTTTTCCCTTGCATCCCTTCCCTTTCCCCTTCCATTCATAGCCTCTGGTAACCATCAGTCTGCTCTTTATTGTTGTGAGATCCACTTTTTTAGCTCCTCCATATGAATGAGAACATAGATATTTGTCTTTCTGTGGTTGGCTTAATTTATGTAACATAATGACCTCCAGTTCCATCCATGTTACTGCAAATGGTAGGATGTCATTTTTTTATGGCTGAATAGTATTTCATTGTGTAGATATACCACATTTTCTTTATCCATTCATCCTTTGGTAGGAACTTAAGTTAATTTCATGTTTTGGCTATTGTGAATACTGCTGCAATAAACATGGGATTATAGATAACTTTTGATATGTTGATTTCCTTTCTTTTAGCATATACCCAATAGTGAGATTTCTAGATCACCTTAGCCAACTTGAGTATGAGATGCTTCATTCCTTGAATTTTATTTTTTTATTTTTATTTTTTTTGAGACAGAGTCTCACTCTGTCACCCAGGCTGGAGTGCAGTGGTGCAATTATGGCTTACTGCAGCCTTGAACTCCTGGGCTCAAGCGATCCTCCCACCTCAGTTTCCTGAGTAGTTAGGATAACACACATGCATCACTGGGCCTGGTTAATTTTTAAAATTTTTTGTAGAGACAGGATCACACTGTTTCCCAGGCTGGTCTCAAACTCCTGAGCTCAAGTGATCCTCTGACCTCAGCCTCCCAAAGTGCTGGGATTACAGATATGAGCAACTATGCCAGCCTGTATGTCTTCTTTTGAGAAATGTCTGTTTCAATCTTTTGCACATTTTTAAACCAGATTATTTCTTTCTTTGCTTTTGAGTTACTTGAGCTCCTTATATATTCTGGTTATTAATCTTTTGTGATGAACAGTTTGCAATTATTTTCTCTCATTCTGTGGGTTATCTGTTCACTTTGTTGATTGTTTTGTTTGCTGTGCAGAAGCTGTTTAGCTTGATGTGATTCCAATTGTTTATTTTTGCTTCGGTTATCTGTGCTTTTGAGGTCTTACACAGGAAATCTTCACATAGAGCAATGTCCTAGAGTATTTCCCCAATGTTTTCTTCTAGTAGTTTTATAGTTTCAGGTTCCAAATTCAAGTCTTTAATCCATTTTTATTTGACTTTTGTGTGTGGTAATAGATAGGCATCTAGTTTCATTCTTCTACATATAGTTGCCCCTCTAAAATTATTCCTGACAACAACATAAAAAGGCTAGCATCATTTAATTTTGACCTGATTATTTACGTAGGTACAGCAAGAGGCATAAATTCACAATATGAGGCTCTTCAAGCATACTGTATTTCATAAACTAAGATAAGAAAATTAACCTCTACATGAACGTTTTCTAGAAAAATCTTGGCTTGGACTTTTAAAAGCCTCTATTATTTGTTCTTTTATCCCAAGTGTAGAAAACCAAGATTAAGAAACACCTTCTGTGAAATTTCACACGTGGTACCTGTAAGTCAGAGTGAAATCTTACCTCATAAATATTCCCAGTGTTGTATAAGATTCTGAATACCAATAAATAACATTCCTCGCCCCTTTGAGTCTGGAACCTTCCAGACATTGAAACAAGTTCCAGGCCAATTTTCCTAGGAGGGCCTTGTAGGTATTGGCTCCACACATCATGTGCAATCTTTATTCTTTAATGGTGAGCTTGTGAAACCATATCAAATAAGACTCATTCTCAAATACAAAACTCCAGTTATGGTCCCTGGTTGCACAATTAATTTGTACAGTGATACTCTAGTAAGAAGGTGGACAGACTCTCATTGAAAATATGCAAATAACCACATTTTCATTAAAAATAAGAAGACTCTGTAAAAGTATTTGAATTCCTAGGGTAATCAGATGTCATTTACCAAATGTTTCATTTCAACTGGCAAAAGCATAGTCTACTAAATTATGAGTGAGAAATAGATCTAAAAAAAGAAAAAGAGCTTTCAGATTAAATAATAGAACTTTAAACATAATACTAAATGTATTCCAAAATAAATAACTACCTTTAAATTTTTTCCATTGTTTCATTTAGTTTGATGTAATTAATTTTTGTTTTACTTTCAAGAAATTGTCTGCTTCTGGAGTTAAAAAAACATGTTTTGCAAATCCTGGCTTTTTCTTCAGAAGTTAGTTGCTTAAGTAACGTCATCTTTAAGTTCTAAACCCTGACCCTTGAGTCTTTGCCTTAAAATCACTGGTATAGACCTTCCAATGAGTTATTGAGACTGTCTTTTGTCAAAGATACAAATTCAAGCCTGTAGTTGATAGAAGAGTCTTCAGGCAAGCATCCAGGTTAGGACAGAAAAACCTGATTGGTAATGAATCTAAATGCTATAATTGATTTATCACAGTAACCAATAATATAAAAATTCAAGAGTATAAAATTCTCTATTTCAGTAAAATACATAACATTTTCACGAGAATTTGACCAAAGTTTCTCCTGAGGATAAGAAAACATAATGGACACCAAGGATATTAACACATTTCCAGGGCTTTCCATGTATTCTGTAAGGCAGAGGTTTTTACCCTTTATCAGGCATCAGTATCACTTGAAAGACTTATCAAAACACAGATTGCTGGATCCCATCTTCATAATTTCTCATTTGGTAAGCCTGGGATGGGGCTCTATAATTTGCATTTTTATCAAGGTCCTGGGTGATGAGGTTTAAGAACCTTATTTTGAGAAACACTGCTATAAAGAGTATAATCCCTGAAACTGTTTTATTAATAATAATTAACCACATACATTTATCCTTTGATTTGACACCAATAATATAGAGCTTACTGAGAAATACGGAGCATACCTATGCTTTCTAGCATCCCTCTTTCTATGAGGCAACAGAAGACATATTTGTGATTATCCAGGGGCCAAATATAAAACCTCAAAGTTAGTTTTAGATAATAATAAAAAGTATCATAAAAATTTGTCCTTTTCTAAATTTGAGTTCTGATCTTGAGGAGGTTAACTCAAGAGTTTTTGCAAGAGATTTCTTACTTGATTAGACAGGATCCAGGGATTCCTGAGATAGAATAGTTGGCTACTTATTAAATCCAGGTAACAGTACAATATTTTTAAATAAACATAGCAGAAGGTAAGGTGACTGTAGGAGATCGTGGTGGGCATGAAAGTGAACTGTCCAGATTCCAGTTCATGAAAGCACTTGGTGACCAGCTGTCAGCAGGCTGCCTTAAACTGTCAACTCCCTCAGGGCTGTGCTCAGCTAACAGCTCCCAGGGTGGCCCATAACCAGTGACACATCAGGTCTTGAGTATAAAGCCCCTGGCCATTTTGGTCCAATGCTGGATACTCTGATGAGCCATTTGTGTTCCCGAGCTGCCCTAGGGCTGGGGACTGCAACGTTGTTCGACTTCCGCCAATTCTTTACCTTGCTTCTGCCCTGCCCTGTCCCTGGAGATGCTGAGTCCTGCCCACCAAACTATTTCAGCATCTGCTATTGCAGAATCCGTTCTCTGACCTTAGCACTGTTACGAGAACAAACTTTTATTTGTTTTAATGATAATCAAAGACATTGTAAAGCAACACAAAGCACAGAAAAGTATTCTGGTGTATGGAATACTATTTGGACAGGTTACACAGACGTAAAACTCAAAATACAAAAAAATTAGCCAGGAGTGGTGGTGGGCGCCTGTAGTCCCAGCTACTTGGGAGGCTGAGGCAGGAGAATGGCATGAACCCAGGAGGCGGAGCTTGTAGTGAGCCGAGATCGCACCACTGCACTCGAGCCTGGGCAACAGAGCGAGACTCCATCTCAAAAAAAAAAAAAAAAAAAAGAATAATCGTTTATTACCCATTGTTCAGACTAAATATTTCAAGATCAGTTGTCATTTCAACAGACGGAAACTGACTTTCTGGTTTACATGAATACTTGTTTGTGTTAATTTCTAGCTGGCAGTAAAGCGTTCTCACACTTCTTTACAAATTAACAAGAATAAGTCTATCAAGACTGCGCAAACTTTTTCAAAATTTTAACGTCATTGATTTTTTTCAGACTTGGGTATTATAAAGCAAGGTAAATAAAGTTCAGTTCTCTCAAAATGTCTACAACTTGCTAGACAAACTTAAATGTTGTTCTTTGCTATGATATTTGATAGTTTAGAACAAGATGACACTTTCCTTTAGGTCAACACTGCTCTCATTTTCCTAGGAAAACAAAAATATATCTCATTATTTTACATACAGAATTGTATTCCTCTGATGCTCTGTTTCTGGTATAATCTCAGTTATCCATACTAAATGTAACTTCCACCAAATAAACTAACTTCGATTTTGGCAAGAGGTAAGTCATTAATAATTTTCTATCACATAAGCAGTTTAGCAAACTAATCAGCAAAGCTCAGTCCCTATAGCCACATGCATCAGTTTTATGCGTTCTTAAAATGTCAAGAATGAGCAAATTAAATAATATTACTTAAAACTGTAGCCACTCTATAATATATTAAAGAAGCAAAAGTACATATATTAAACCTGTGCTTGGGTTTCAGTATTCTCTTTTACTTAGAAATTATCTGGGTGTCTGAAGATTATCTAATAATTAAATCTATTTAAAATTAGTCCAACTTTTTATAGTTAACTAAGGATTTTGAAAATCATGTTGAGGTTTCAACCCTACAGAACATCAGAACATAATTGCTGTTTATATCCAAAAGCTTATCAAATTTATAATTAATTTTAGTTGAACACAGTTTTACATTTTTTAAATTTAAAAACAATGTAGGAGTAGGGTTAGCTTATTTGATCAATAAACCTGTATAAGAAGTTTTGCAAATTTATTTTTAAAAATTCTTATACTGAACTCTAATTACAAGAAAGATGTAACTATCAATCAAAATTATCAACCCATCTTATTTGTCCAATGGTTCATCTTGATTATGTGAATTTAGATTATTATATACAACATGTTTCTGGGCTAGAAGTTAATTTGTTTTGTCTTAAAATGCTATCACATTTAAATTTCAGTTTATTTTCTGGGGGATTTTAAAGAATGTTCTACTTACATAAGCATTTATTACATCAATATGATACAAAGCTTCTTTATTTTGAGGGACTTTATCTTCAGATTTATTAATACTCCTCAGAATTAGGAAAATTCTCAAATTCACACTATGAGAGGTTAAGGCTTTTCTCAATTATAGACACACATACACATTTCACTTATATAATCTGAGCCAAAGGTTTTGCAAAGTCAACAGAAACACCAAAAACTCACCAATTTCTATCTCAAAGAGTTGTTTTCCTTTTTAGTGGGTACAAAATATATTCTTAATTGATTTGGAGACATAAACAGATATACAGAAAAAAAAAAATTCTCTTTGGTCTCTCCCCTGATAGAGGGCAGATGTCCATCATCCTGATACAGATAGCCACACTGTCAAGCCATGAAAACAAGTCCGCATCACGACCTCCAGTGGGAAATAATGCATTGGCTGTGCACAAACTAGAATCAGAACTGAATGTGGCCAAGAACCAGAAACAAAACAAAAACACAGACAGGAAACTAAAAAGAGAAACAGAGAGTCAGCAAGAGAGTCTACTGCTGCTTGAATTCACTCAGAGAGCCAAGAAAAGATGTGCCTGGGTTTAAACAACGCAAGAACTTATACTTCTTGGCCAACATGGATTAATTGGCCTTGTCAGGTAAGTGCAGCTGAGATCTCAGTGGTACTCCAAAACAGTCAAAGCACAATTCTCAAAAAAATTCAAAAACATGACTCTCATACAAATATAAAATGAATACATGTCAATTCTTTCATTCAACCCATTGCTTAATGAAAGAGTAAGATGGATTCAAAGGAGAATTTGACAAATTCATATATAGTCAGGCACACAAAAGAACACTGAAATAAATTTGCTCATCAATACAAACCTGACTAATGTTTTACAGAGCAACACAACTCTTACTTTTGGGATTAGATACAAGTTTACAAGTAACTTCACGATGTCTGGTCTCCAAACTAAATATTAAATAGCAGATACTCTCCCTTATTAATTAATATTATTTGAGAGTGTTAAACAATAGGATTGAAATATAATAATATGCAGTCATTTGCTTGCTTTAATTAACAAAAAGTTCCCTGATGAGAGAGCATACGTGGATCTGTATTTACTTTGGCAACTTGATTATATAATTATTCAACTAATTTCCATAATGTTTACGGTTTGTGACATGTTCTGTGAAATTTTACTTCTCCCCACCGTGATACCATGGTCATCAAAATAAAATGAGCTCATACTGCCAGTAAGCATGAGTTGATCCAATTCAGTACTTAGAGACAGTCGTGGTTCCAATATGGCATCTCTTTAAAGCCGTTCTATTAAACAATTGCATTGAAATCACCTAAGATACTTCTTAAAAGTACAGATTCCTAGTGAGATATCAGATCTACTGACTTGAAATCTTTAGGGATGTGGCTTGGAAATCTAAATTTTATAAATGTTTCTAAATGATTCTCACACATATTAAAGCTTAGAGTTATTTGTCTATGGGAAAGAAAAGAAGCCTGCCTAAGATAAGTTAATACCAAGAAATGCTCAGGAAAAACAGATCTAAATCATTTAGGCCTCCAGAGATCAAGCACTGTTTGAGGAAAAAGGGATATTGTTGACAGACTATTCCAGGGTTAAAATCCTATATGTACTTACAGGAACTTGTATTTCAGTAAAGTATTGGTGCTACTGACCACTATTTACGTAATTTTAAGTGTGATATTGAAAACTCTTGTTGGTTTACAACCTTTAATTTAACCTTCATGTAAAGTTAATAGCGATCTTTGCTGCTGAATAAAACCCTGGCCTCAAAGTAAAGGAGGTCAATTTGTCATAAAATACACGTGTGCTCTGGGAGAAACTGAGAGGCATTTTCTCTAAGGAAGGTACTGGCAGATTTCCCTTTTTACTTTACCTTCTGTGTTGCTTGTCTACATAAAATCCAGACCATTGAATTTTGTGTTTTAATAAAGAATTTCTAGAAGCTACACTAGAATAACATTTTAATATTTTAATAAAAGTAAGTTAATTGTATCTGGGCATTTATTACTTTAGAAGTGTATGTATTTCTTACATGATTTGTACCAAAAATATGTATTTGCTAAGCTTATTATTTATTAATAGTTAAATATAGTGTTTAAACAAAAGGGAGCTATTACAATTCTCATCAGCTCTTGGTTTATTACTGTTGGTATGCATACATATGTATTGAAGGGCATAGAAAAAGGGAGGGAGTAGGTAAAGAGTGAAGGATATGCATGTTAAGGTTTGAACAAATAGAATTATGAAAAGGAAAAAATCATAGCAGCAAATCTTATTCCTTATCCTAAGTCATTTTAAAAACAATTTCTTCCTGGCCAAAACCTTTAGGCAATAGTATCAAGACTGCAAGTAGTAGTTTGAGTTACATTTGTATTACTCCTTAAAAAATTCATTTTCTTTGAAATAGATCTCAAATGTCTCAAATTCCCTTGCTTTATTTTAAAATTCCTTTATCAACAGACATAGAAAAAAAGGCTGAGGAATGTGTTTTCAGCAGGAATTGGGATTTGGAGCAAGCAAAGATACAGGGAATCTATAATCTTTTCATTGAACTGTCAGAATAGTCCTGAATTAACAGGAGCTAAATTTTATTGGCTTTGACCTGATTTGCCTGGTGGAGCTAATCAGCAGAATGTTGGTAGCCAGAGTTCTAAAGGCTTAGTGGTTTTCTGTTAGCCATTATTAGCTATACGTCTGCTTATTCTCATGTGGGATCCCCAAAGCTCACACAGTAACAGCAAAGCTTGCTTTCCCGTTTCTCTCAGCTTCATCAGAGCCCAAGGCCCCAGGCATGCAGATCTTTAAAATAAGACTGAAAGAGCAGAAGTGGTCATGTGATTGTCAGGGTTGCTCTTAGACCTGGATAAGAGGAAGCCCCTTTTGGAAGTCCTTGGTCAGGTCCTCCTGAGGCTGGGCCCTTCCCCATGCTGGGTGGGTCTGTGGGCAAAGGGCTGTGTCCCTCCGGATTTTCTCCTCCTCCCCATTCTAGGCAGAGTTTTTCTACCCATTTATGGGTAAAACTCCAACCCCAGCTTTAAAAGTTTCCTATCCTTGGCCCACCAATATATATTTTTTAAATATAAAACCCTGCCCTTGGATGTTGCAGCAAATGTTAGATTGTTATGAAAAGCTGTAGATGCGTACTTTCACTTTCTGTACTTTTCTTGATGCAGACTAGTAATAAACAGCTCAAGGACCAAGACAGGTTTAAAGACAGTACTTTGGATATCACTTTATAGACCACACTTGGGTTCCCAGGATCTCCTGTCCAGAGGAACCTGAGCTTGCTTCTAGGACTTGTGTGGGACTTCTCCCTAAATCTATACTCTGGAGGTGGATCACATAACCAGTGGCTAAGGGACAGCTGTGTGGGGGTTGTGGATGGAGCTCGGCCATGTGGGATGGGGTGACGGCATACATGCATGCCAGGTCCCTTGTAGTGTGGGACAGAGCCAGAACTTGAAAGTGTGTGTGTGTGTGGGAGTTGGAGGGGGTGGACTTGGGGAGACAAGGTGCCGTGTTTTGAGCCAAGGGATGCTAAATTTGAACCTGACCTTCCAGTCATTATAAAATGTATTTATCAAGGCAAGGGTATAGAACATATTTTATTTAACAGATTGTTAGATTGATTTATTACTTTTAATATTGACACATATGGCATGTGGATTTTCATTTGTATTCTTGTACAAGCCTTACAAACGATGTTAAAGGCAGGCCTGGTTATGGTCCAGAAGTTTACTTCCCAGATAACAAGTCCCCTTTCATAATCTCAGACACTGTTAATAAATGTCATCATTTAAAAGTCCTTGGAGGGAGCTCTATTTTTCTCTGGATGTTGTATACTTTTTAGACCACAAGCTTTAGGACTGATAAATATGTATTTGAATCCAAATTCTTCTACTTACAACATATGACAATTTAGGCAATTTACTTAGTCTCCCTGATTCTTAATTTATTTATCTGTAAAGTAGATGCGATAATTTACTATCTGTCACATAAGGTTTTGTTTTTTTTAAGTGCCTAATACATAGTAAGTAGTAAATGAATGGTAGCTGTCATGTTTATGAAGAATTCTTCGTTGTTGGCAGCTCTGATTACAATCTCATTTTTTTCAGATGTAATTTTAGAATTAGGATAGGCTGGGGACATATGTGCCAACAAGTAGAATCTATTCACAACAACCCATCTCACCAAGACTGATGAAAATCTAGTCCTCTGTTGAATATGGCAACCAATCCCAAGAAGAGATCGCCTTCTGTCCACTTAAAAATTTACCCATTTTGGGAAACGGTCATTTTAATGTTTTGAGTTTGAGGGTCGTTTCTAACTTTTACTTGAATAAGATGCTACTGATGAAAATCCTTTCCCTATTCTCGTGTTGACCCTGTCTGCCTAGCTTTTAAATTGGGATTAAATTTTAACAAACTCTCAATTGTGTGTGCTTATGTTATCACAGAATGCTATATCAGGCATTATAAATAATTCCTAGGCAATATTTAGAATGGCTGCAAGCCATTTTTAGAATTGGCTGAGAATTATTTACAATACCCTGCTCCCACATTTTGCCTGTCATATGTTCACTATGCATTTTTCTTAAAATCCTTGAAGGCAGTGAGGATATCGCTGCTACTGAGGGGTGTATTCCCGAGCCAAGTTAAGGATGGTGGAAAGTATATTTTTCTCCCCAAAAGCCTAAGTGAACTACTCGCAGTTCCTTAAATTCACCGTGGTTTAGTTTGCCTCCAGGTTATGGCTCATACCATTTCTTCTACTGGGGCCCCTTTTTTCTTACTCCCTTCCTATCTGTCCATCCCAATCTCTTTGCTAATTGCTACTGTTGCTCCAGAAAGCCTGTCCTGACCTTAAAAGTTAGATTTAGTGCCTCCCTCTACAAGTGCCTTGTGCTTATCTATGCTCTGTTTACTGGTCTTTCTTTCTCATTGTACTAAGAGCTCATCAAGGACAGAAACTGTCTTTTTCTCTATTGTGTACAGGAGGGATAGTAAACATATTTAACAAGCAGTGGTAAATATTAACAAACCTGGAAAATTGATAGAATGGGGTTCTGAAGGCTCCCTGCTGTGTCAGGGTATAAGAAGACAATGTGGAAGACTTTTAAATGAACCCAAAGTTCAGTAGGTGTCTTCAATAGAAAAATAGCACATGACATTGAATGCTTTCTCGTAGACTATTTGATTTTATGGAGTTTAGACCTTTCATTATCTTGAGCTATCCTATTGCTCTGTAGACAGAGAAGTTAGCTTACAGAAAACTGATAGTAATGTAATTAATTATTGTCTATAGGCGTGTGAAAAATATTATCTGGTAGATGTTCAATTGATTCTGCCCTGCCAATACCCAGCTCCCCGCAACATCCCCATCCACACCTATTGTGGAAGAAACCAGTGTTACCTCTATTAAGTAAATTCATTTCAACGTATCTGAAGGGCCTGTATTTTTCTGGTCTTTGAATTCTCCTTTGAACTGATTGTAACAACTTTTCCACTTACTTTATTCATTGATTAATGAGTTAAATAAAATCTTTGACACATGTTCATTTTATGTCTGTATAAGAGTCATGATTTTACCTTTTTTCTTTATAAAAATTATCTTAAAAGGATGTAGAGATTTTCTACTGAGATTCTTTAGGGGAAAAAACTCTAACAAAGAACAAAGCTTCCTCTTTCATGATAGGCTAAGGTTCTTTTTAGTTGTGTTACCTTTATGTTTACTTTTAAATGCTTTGTTGTCTCTTTGATTAAATGAACAATCATGCATTATCTCTCAGGCACCCACAGGAGGTTCTATCTTAATCACACGTCTAAATTTCCTCTGACATCCTTTTTGAATTTTGCCTTCAGAAAATCAAATTCTAAAAAAAGAAAAAATAAAACTTTCAGAATATCTTTTATACCAAAACGATCCTTGAGATTTCCCAGAAGATCTCTGGAAAATTAACGATTAGTTTGTATTAAATGATGCTGGAAATAATTAGGTTTGTTTAACGAATTGGCACAGTAGAAGACATGCTCAGATTTCCCAAGGTTAAATTTCAATACATAAGATGTATTAATGTAAATATTTCAGAAATTGTGTGTTGTTTTCATGGGAAATTCTTAGAGGTCTATCAATTCCCACATTGTCTAAAATATGTTCCTATTGATCAGAATTCTGGGGGTAGTTTGCCTGATAATATTCCACAAAATAGTATAGTGTTAGCCGTCAATTTCAGCTATTTTTTAAAATGCCTACTTGGAAGAAATCTACTTTTATAATTTGAATCTAGCATCATCTGGCCAGTGATTCTAAATTAGAGAGGCACATCAGACTTACCCATAGAGTTTTATAAAAGTACAAACGTCTAGTCACTGCTCCAGAGTTACTGAATTTCTTTACTTGATATTCCTGGTATAGTCTTGATATATTATGTATACAACATCTTAGAAATATTGTATATTATATCTCAGGTTTTTTCTCTATAAAAATTATATTCATGCATTTATAAGTTAGATATAACATTTGTATATAGATTTAGTATTATCCTTAGAGACATTTTGTCTAAACTTTTTCCAGAATGGTAATATGATTTTATTTTGTATCCCACAGAAGAAACCAAATTTCAGTTGCTTTGTATAAGATTTTTCATATTTGAAAATTATCAGTAATAAATAACCATACCTATTTCACATTTCTGTCATATGCAGATAGCTTTTACTTTACTCTGATTCTCACCTGAATAAGCAGAATTGTATCAACATTTGTGTTGCCAATGATCAATAAGAATCATCTAAGAATAAATTCTTGTGTAAAGATGGCATTGCTTACCAATGGGCTGAGTCAGGATTTTCAAACTCTTTTTAGCCAAGAGGCATAAGGCTTCTTTAATCCAAGATCTGGTGGAACATAGTTTAATTTCACAGGACTGAATGAACTGATGAGGAAATTTTTATTACAGATCTTTGTTTAGGATACTGTTGGTGTTCTTTTAATGTACTCTCTTCTTTATCTGTAAGCAAGCCCTCCTTTTTTATTCTTAACCTATCTGTAACCAATAACAGTTTAGTAGATGCTGCTATTGGAACCAGAATGAAGCATTTTCAAATGATATCTAATTCTCACTAACCCGTTTCCCTTTCCCTTCCTCTCCTGCCTCCCATAACCCAAAATCAGAAATTCTTACTAAATCTCTTTACTGTTCATGGCAAAAGTTATTTCAACAGGCTCAATAAGAATCTGTCCTCCTTTATACCATGATATAATTGGAAAAATCAGATATGCAACTAAGTTCTTGCCTGGAATGTCATATTTGAGAATAATTCTCATTAATCAGGTGTGACAGCCACTGTGAAGCCAATAAAATTGTATATTTTGCGTATGACTTTCTTCTGGAATGAATGTCCATAAAGGCCTCTCAGAAAGACTGACCTGGAACCTGGCTGACAGGGGCCCTGCCTGACACATACTGAGAAAAGCTACCTTTCGCTAGACCAGGGACATTGAGAAGAGAGGAATTCACCCACATTTGTAGGTACTGCAGGTAAAATTAGGTCAAGAGAGTTTTTTGGGCTTAGTTTCCTAGCTTTGGGATAACAAATAACAGGAACTTTGAAAAGCCCAAACTGAAATTCTTTATGGAAACTTCCCAACAGAGGTTAATTTTGTGATTGTTCATTACTGCAGAGCTCTAGATTTCCAAAGCAAACCTTAGAAGTCCTCTCACTGCAGCTGTGCAAACGATGAGGCCAATTCTAATGAGACTGGCCTTAAGAGAATTTTTCCTTATCCTTATTCTTGATCAAGGTGGGGAAGATAGTAACAAAAAATTTGAAGGGTTTTTAATTGGGCCAAAAGATTGCCAGGTGTCATCAGTGGAAAACTGTGCCTTGTTAGAAGCATACCGTTCAGTTCAGGATTAGCTGATTCTATGGGGTTTGTGCTTTTAATTGTCTGAGTTAGTTTATAATTCTATAGAGATAACTAGATATAGTTAACTCTATCGAAGTAAATTGTACAACACTGATATAAGGCAAATAATTCTTGTCTATAGACATGCAAAGAGTTGTTGTGCTGTAGAGATTCAATTAACTTCCCTCTCTGCTGTGGAGGAAGCCAGTTTTGTATTGCTGAACCAAGTTTGTTTCAACATTCCCTCCTGATGGGCTTATATATTTGTCTGGTCTTTGGATTCTCACTGAGGATTTTGTGACAGCTTTTCCAGTTATCTCATCAATGAATAAGTTAAATAAATTGTTGACATTTGTTTATATCTGTATAAGAGCTGTGATGATACCTTATTTTGAAAAAAAATTTCCTTGAACTAGGTATATACCTTTCTACTGCTGGATGACAAAGCATCTCTGGAAGTTTGGGGAAGAGAGTCACTGGGGAGCTTAAGATAGCCACTATAACTAGTGAAATTATTTTAACACCTGAAGAACTGGTTTGTCTTCATGTTGTCTGAACACTAGCCTGGTCATGTCCTAGTATTTGCATAGTACCTACCAGGAGCAGGCACACCAAAAGCCACATCCACCCCCACCATCACATTGAATCATAGATTTTTTAAAAAGACCTGCATAGATGGTTGGATGGAGACATGGTTCGGATATTTGTCAACTCCAAATCTCATGTTGAAATGTGGTTCCCAATGTTGGAAGTGGAGCCTGGTGGCTTAGTACCATCCCCTTGGTGATAAGTGAGTTCTTGCTCAGTTAGTTCATGGGAGATATTTGTGTTCAAATTTTCTCATGATTCCACAAAAATTCCAGACAATTTCTAGAATAAAAATACAAAAATAATAAAGCATTTTTTTTATGTAGAGTTAGTAGCTCAGGTAAGGAAGT
This sequence comes from Mandrillus leucophaeus, assembly GCF_000951045.1. NCBI lineage: Eukaryota > Metazoa > Chordata > Mammalia > Primates > Cercopithecidae > Mandrillus > Mandrillus leucophaeus. The sequence continues at coordinate 956,252 of NW_012107709.1, read as the reverse complement.
TTTAAGAAACTTCCTAGAGCTACTTCTCTGATTAATAATAATTAACATTTAGTAAACATGTGCTATGCATATGCCTCGCACCGTTATAAGAATGTTACTCATATTCCCTAATTTAATCCTAAAGAGACCTAAAACCAACGTATTTCTATTAGATCCATTTTTTATATGAAAAGAATGGGGCACAGAGCTATTAACTTGCTCAGATTACATAGCTAGTTGCATTCTCAGGATGCTAACACAGACATTCCTAACTGTTCTCCTGTATCGCTTATCATGAAATGTGAGTTTAAAAAGCTTACAACTGGCTGGGTGCGGTGGCTCACACCTGTAATCCCAGCACTTTGGGAGGCCAAGGTGAGTGGATCACATGAGGTCAGGAGTTCAAGACCAGCCTGGCCAACATGGTGAAACCCTGTCTCTACTAATAATCCAAAAAAAATTAGCCAGGCATGGTGGCGCATGCCTGTAATCCCAGCTACTCAGGAGGCTGAGGCAGGAGGATTGCTTGAACCCAGGATGTGGAGGTTGCAGTGAGCCGAGATCGCACCATTGCACTCCTGCCTGGGCAACAAGAGTAAAATTCCATTTCCAAAGTGAATAAATAAAAGCTTACAACTGTTTACGTATCATAGTTCTCCTTTCAGATTAGAGTCAATTTACTCAGTTGGTCTTCTGATCAAAATTTTATTTTCCTGCAGTTCTCACAACAATCCTTTAAGAGAGGTGGTCTTATTCCCATTTTGCAGATAAGAAAACTGAGGCTAAACTGTCATAATATTTAAATTTATCCCCACAATGCAACATTTGCTGTGAAACGTTTTCTGCTGAATTAGCCCATATTCTTTTCTACTGTGCCTACACATGTTTGCCTGGTTTTAATTTGTATAATTGCTTGAACCTGCATTTCCTTTGTTAAAGGCATGTGATTTCAGACCTTTGGACTCTGCACCTGTTAAAGTCTGGAGTGCTTGGCTCTGTCCCTCATGGAGTAGGTGCACCCCTCTCTAAGAGGAGCCTGTTTAAGCTTTTGGGGGCACTTGGGAAACTGCTGTTTCAGAAGGTTATTGTCCCTGCTGGTGGAAAATGTAAAGAATGTAGCTAACCAAGTGAAAGGATTACAAGGGTAAGCCCAGAGATAAGCGCATCTTCGAAGGGAGACGTCCCTTCTTTTTCTTTGTCTTGCCATCCTATGTGCTGTATTCACTAGCTTTAAGTGAGTACTTTTTTGGCCTCTTTATTAGCAGTTTTCCTGCATGCTCTGTCCATCTCCTCTGATCTGGACTTCTGTCAGAGTAAGAATCACAGCCCTGCTGCTCCCGTGACAATCCTAGTATTGCTCTGTAATGACTTCAGTGGTGTGTTCTTGGCTGCCTCTAGCTTGATTTCAGCTGGTTTTTGTTCACTTAGTGGCAGATTGTTAAATAACATGTGTTTCTTATGTACCAAGTTCCTCATCCATGTGGCATCTGACATTTTCATTATTGCATGTAACAAACCTCACAGCATCTACAGTTGCAGTCCTCATCTCTTAGTTCAGCATTTACTTATGATCGGTCTTTGCTCTCTCACACACAGAGACATTGCCAACCGCTGGGGTGTTAGATCAGTCAATGTGAAAAATAGATTTGTTGTTTATTTCTTGTAGCCACTGTGTGTGTTAAAGCTGGGGCTTAGTTCCTCTTTCTGGCATGGGAACACAGAAAACCTCCACCTCTGCCGCTGTAGGGATGGGTGGAGACGAGAAGCCAAACTCCCTCAGGAGCTCTGGCTTCCGTTTCCAAGTGCTGGTGAATGTCATGCAGATGCTCCTGTTTCAGCATGTTTAAAATGGGACTCACTCACCTCTCTTCTCTTATCTCTGAATCTTCTCTCTTCTTCTCTGTATTAATGCAATGGCCATTTCCCCATTCATTCCTTCTCATACCTGAAACTGCTTTCTCTATCTCTTTTCATGCTTGTTGTCTACCTGGTTGCAAGTCTTGCTCCTTTATCTTTTGTACCTCACTGCTATCATCCCTCTTCAAATTCTGTGTGTTCAGTTCCTCAGTATTATTTGCTGTTTCTTCAAGAATTACATTTAGGCAGGACTCCATATCCCTACATTGTCATGCAGTTGCCTATCACTTTCCACCATATTAGGTCCTAGAGAGATCTTTGCACAATGGGGAGGGGGTGTCCCAGACAAAAGTGTCTTCCTTATTACTAATTAGGTTTTGAGTTTCAAAACACTTTCAGCTCTGCTCCAGTGAAGGGGGCCTGGGCTGTATTTGAGATTCGAAACCACTTTCCCTCCAACTCCCATACTCTTTACTGCCGAGAGAAGGAGAGAAGATATCATTTCGACCACGTGTTCCAGCTTTTCCTTACCAGAACCTTACTGAATTTGGCTGGAAAAGGGAAGTTTGCCTTCCAAACAGGAGGGATGCCAGACATTGCTCTACTAATCAGATAAATTCAAATATGAGCCAAATTATTTAAAAAGTAACTTTCGGCTTTTCTTGCCTCCCACCAATCCTTCATGCTACTAAGGCAACCCCATCCTCCACCCTTCTGGATCCCATTCTGGCCTTGACATCCGTCCACAGAGGTTAGACTGGAGAAGCAACAAAGGACCAGTTAACTTCAGTTGGATGCAGCCTTCCTACCTTGTGCTCATCTTTGCCTGTGCGTCCTGCGCACACACAGCTTCTTAAAACGTCAAGTCACTGCACCTACTTCAATCGCTTCAGAAACGGCTTAGTACATGCAGAACAATGGCCACACTTCCTGTCTCTCCTCTCTGACTCTTCTGCCCCATCCCGCACTTGTCCCGGTTCCTCGCCAGCCCAGCTGGACTGCACTGGCACCTGCTGCTCGTTACCGGAGACGTGGCCACTGCATTATTCAGTAGCTCCTCTTAGGATGTATGCTTTAGTGTTCAGTGAAGTGGTTCTGCACTCCGTGGGGTGCGAGCATGAAAAGGTTTTATTTTTATTCAATCATCACTTTAAACTGTGTTCTGTTGACTCACTCTTTTGTCCCCTGAGCTCGGGAACAGCAGTCTATTCACTTTCAGTTATTAAAATCTGGATCAATCTGGCTGAGACCTCAAGTGTCATGCCTTCCTTGGCCAGTGCAGGGCTAAGCCCTGCCCTGAGGTGTCCTCACCTGCTGTCGGCAATCGGGGGGAGGTCTGCTTTGTCACCTCCACACCTTCCTTCCTCAGCGTCTTAAGCTTCACTGGGGTGGGAGACACTGGGAGGAGAAAAGAAGAGGGGAGCGATGGTAGGGAGGGTTCTCTGTGTGGTCTTTTTGAGGTGGTATTCCATGCTGCAGTCCTCCAGTAGGCCCTCCACACTGCGTAATTCCTGGGTGGGGTGGGGGAGAGCAGGGGGAGGGGAGGAAGTCCCTTCCAGATGTTCCAGAAAGTGTGAGGAAAGACTCACCTTTGAGGTGAACCTTAATTGGCAGGCAGAAGTCCAAGTATATTCTTGAAATTATTGGACTCTTACTGGGATCATCTTTTTATTTGGAATAGCAACCAAGAAAAGAATTTTCTTTACTTAGGAATAGATTCTGGAGATACGCTTTGGGCTACACAGCCAGCAATGCATTTGACTGCTTTTTTCTTCATCTCCGGCTATGGTAAGCGAGTTGAGAGGACTAAAGAAGGGAGTGACTTGGCATGTAGGAACTCTGTCTTTTTACCAGCGAGAAAATGGTCCTTTCTTCTTCTGTAAAGCACTCAAACAGGGAAAATCAAGAACTGGGTTTCTGATGACTGCCTCCTTACATTTCAGAAGAATTTTCTCAAATTCCTGAGGTTTTTTTTTTTTTTTTATCTTAAAGATGAATATTCTCTTTCTCTCTGTAAAAGCTAGTTTTTAAACCTCTTTTTCTTTATAAATTACCCAGTCTTGTTTATATCTTTGTCAGCAGCTTAAAAACAAACTGATACACATTGTTTCAATTATAAAGTTTGTGCTAGAATGTGAGCATTGTAATTCCTACTAGGACTCCTGTGGAAAAGCATTTTTACATATTAAAATTTGTTATTATTATTATTACTCTAAAATGGAGTACTCTAAAGAGAAAAAGCTCTTTAAAAGCTAGTTTGGGCCAGGCATGGTGGCTCACGCCTGTAATCCCAACACTTTGGGAGGCTGAGGTGGATGGATCACCTGAGGTCAGGGATTCAAGACCAGCCTGGCCAACATGACGAAACCCTGTCCTTAATAAAAATACAAAAAATTACCTGGGCGTGGTGATGCATCCCTGTAATCCCAGCTACTTGGGAGGCTGAGGCAGGAGAATCACTTGAATCCGGGAGGCAGAGGTTGCAGTGAGCCAAGATCTCACCACTGTACTCCAGCCTGGGCAATAAGAGCAAAACTTTGTCTCAACATAAAATAAAATAAAATAAAAGCTAGCTTTGCCTTTTTCTTATACGGACACAATTTCCTTCTACCTACCCTGCAACATCTTGCCAATTACTGAAGTTAACTCCAGGTGGGCTAAGGTCCCAGTAGAGTACAATCAAGTAGCCTTGGTGCCCTTCTGGGGCCCCTCTAAGCCCCGCTGTGCTGTCATCTGTCTGGGGCTGGATCATGGTTTCCTCTGAATTCAGCATTAACTGTGCTCAGCGATAGTTGCCACTGGTCCCAGTTGGGAACATCTTATTACCAACTGCTAGTTCTGCCTTATCTTCATTGGAGGAGCAAGTATTATGGCCACTGAGTGTTTTCATCCCTTTTCTCTCTGTAGTTTTCCTTGCAACCGGAAGTGATTTTTCCTCTTTCAAGTTTGATACTTCCCTTGACCCGAGGACTAAGAGGAAGTTCTCAAGGAACTGGGCTAGAGAGTGCATGTGAGGCTGCCTCTCTGATACTTAATGGACTTTTTAGGGCTTAGAAGTGGATTATATTTCACTGAGTCTTTGCAGTTTAGGGCAATGGCTCTGAATTACAGAGCAGTGAGAGTTAAGACATAACCCCCATATCCCACAGAACTCTAACCCATCCCGAGTTCTTTTCCTGGGCTCCTGGGGGTCTCAAAAACCTCTCAGATGGGGCTCTTTTGCGCCTTTTATGTCATGCCCAAGGTGCTGGTGACCATAGAATAGTAAAATGTAGAGTGGTCTCTATGGTAAAAGTAGTTTGTTTCTAGTCTCATGTAATTGTTATAACAACATTGTGATGCAGGGAGAGATACTGAAACTAACATTTACTCCATGCCAAGCGTGTACCAGGCACTTTACATATATCATTTTATTTAATACTCTCAGGACTTTATGGAGGTTTATTCTCACTTTCCAGATGAGTAACCTACAGCTTGGAGATGTTAAGTGAATTGCTTAAAGACCACTAGTAAGTGGTGGCATCAGGATTCAAACTCAGTTTTATGAAACTGCTTCCACGATGCCCTCTCTAAAAACAGAAAGGGATCTAATAAGGCAGTTGTCAGGAATCCAGTCCTTGATTTGTCCCTGTTTAAGTGCTTCTTGAATGCCTGTATTCATTTCCTAGGGCTCCTATCACAATGTACCGTAAACTGGGTGGCTTAAAACAGAAATGTATTGCCTCTCAGTTCTGGAGGCTAGAAGTCTGAAATCAAAGTGTTGGCAGGGCCATATTCCCCCTGAAACCTGTAGGAGAATTTTTCCTTGTCTCTTTCAGCTTCTGGTGGTTAGTTGCTAATCTTTGGCATTCCTTGACTGGCAGTTGCTCATTCCAATCTCTGCTTTTGTTGTGACAAGACAAAACACACACTCCCTGTCCTCACATGGCCAGTTTCTTATGTAAGAGCCACAGTCATATTGGAGTAGGGGTCCACCCTTCTCTAGTATGACCTCATTTTAATTCAGCTAATTACTTGTGCAACAGCTCTATTTCTAAATATGGTCCATTCTGAGATACAAGCAATTAGAACTTCAATATATCCTTTTTTGGGGGGGCGGGG